>NW_027464362.1:45000-81272 GCF_050947455.1 Rhinoderma darwinii
TGTAAGAATACCCCTATACACACAAACCTTATATATTAATATATACAGTGACAGTAAGAATACCCCTATACACACAAACCTTATATATTAATATATACAGATACAGCGAGTACCCCTATACACATGAACCTTATATATTAATATATACAGTGACAGTAAGAATACCCCTATACACATGAACCTTATATATTAATATATAGTGACTGTAAGAATACCCCTATACACATGAACCTTATATATTAATATATACAGATACAGCGAGTACCCCTATACACATAAACCTTATATATTAATATATACAGTGACAGTAAGAATACCCCTATACACATGAACCTTATATATTAATATATAGTGACTGTAAGAATACCCCTATACACATAAACCTTATATATTAATATATACAGTGACAGTAAGAATACCCCTATACACATGAACCTTATATATTAATATATAGTGACTGTAAGAATACCCCTATACACATAAACCTTATATATTAATATATACAGATACAGCGAGTACCCCTATACACATAAACCTTATATATTAATATATACAGTGACAGTAAGAATACCCCTATACACATGAACCTTATATATTAATATATAGTGACTGTAAGAATACCCCTATACACATAAACCTTATATATTAATATATACAGTGACAGTAAGAATACACCTATACACATGAACCTTATATATTAATATATAGTGACTGTAAGAATACCCCTATACACACAAACCTTATATATTAATATATACAGTGACAGTAAGAATACCCCTATACACACAAACCTTATATATTAATATATACAGATACAGCGAGTACCCCTATACACATGAACCTTATATATTAATATATACAGTGACAGTAAGAATACCCCTATACACATGAACCTTATATATTAATATATAGTGACTGTAAGAATACCCCTATACACATGAACCTTATATATTAATATATACAGATACAGCGAGTACCCCTATACACATAAACCTTATATATTAATATATACAGTGACAGTAAGAATACCCCTATACACATGAACCTTATATATTAATATATAGTGACTGTAAGAATACCCCTATACACATAAACCTTATATATTAATATATACAGTGACAGTAAGAATACCCCTATACACATGAACCTTATATATTAATATATAGTGACTGTAAGAATACCCCTATACACATAAACCTTATATATTAATATATACAGATACAGCGAGTACCCCTATACACATAAACCTTATATATTAATATATACAGTGACAGTAAGAATAGCCCTATACACATGAACTTTATATATTAATATATAGTGACTGTAAGAATCCCCCTATACACATGAACCTTATATATAGTGACTGTAAGAATACCCCTATACACATGAACCTCATATATTAATATATAGTGACTGTAAGAATCCCCCTATACACATGAACCTTATATATAGTGACTGTAAGAATCCCCCTATACACATGAACCTTATATATAGTGACAGTAAGACTACCCCTATACACATGAACCTTATATATTAATATATACAGTGACAGTAAGAATCCCCCTATACACATGAACCTTATATATTAATATAGTGACAGTAAGAATCCCCCTATACACATGAACCTTATATATTAATATAGTGACAGTAAGAATCCCCCTATACACATAAACCTCATATATTAATATATAGTGACAGTAAGACTACCCCTATACACATAAACCTCATATATTAATATATAGTGACAGTAAGACTACCCCTATACACATAAACCTCATATATTAATATATAGTGACAGTAAGACTACCCCTATACACATAAACCTCATATATTAATATATAGTGACAGTAAGACTACCCCTATACACATAAACCTCATATATTAATATATAGTGACAGTAAGACTACCCCTATACACATGAACCTTATATATAGTGACTAAGAATCCCCCTATACACACGAACCTTATATATAGTGACAGTAAGACTACCCCTATACACATGAACCTCATATATTAATATATAGTGACAGTAAGACTACCCCTATACACATAAACCTCATATATTAATATATAGTGACAGTAAGACTACCCCTATACACATAAACCTCATATATTAATATATAGTGACAGTAAGACTACCCCTATACACATAAACCTCATATATTAATATATAGTGACAGTAAGACTACCCCTATACACATAAACCTCATATATTAATATATAGTGACAGTAAGACTACCCCTATACACATGAACCTTATATATAGTGACTAAGAATCCCCCTATACACACGAACCTTATATATAGTGACAGTAAGACTACCCCTATACACATGAACCTCATATATTAATATATAGTGACAGTAAGAATAGCAAATATATAAAGGAAGGGTAAGTGTATAAAATATAACTTTTCATTATTTGTCCATATATAATGGGATAACAATATGTGTGAAGATTGTGCTATAAAGCGAGTATAGTCCTGAATTTGCCAAGTGCTTTTTAAATGTCCAGATTCATATTCAGCAGTTACTCAGGATCAGAAACACGATGCTTTTCTATCAAATTTGCCTCATAATATTGCTAATTGCTGTTGTTTGACTAATAGTGTCTTTCCTCAGGCTTATTCACACATTTATGTTTTTCATTCTTTACAATCACTTTCACGTGCATGTGTCTTCACTCACCTCACTTATTATCTTTTATTTTCACACTCATTATTATTTTTATGATTTTCATTATACATAATTCCCTATGTTTACATATTTGTATGTTTTTGATAAATCTGTGTTTGTGCACACATACATATAGATACATATATATATACATATACACATATACATATAGACACGTATAGATACATATACACATATACATATAGATACATAAACATATAGACACATATACATAAACATATAGCCACATAAACATATAGATACACATATAGATACATATACACATATACATATAGATACATATAGACACATAAACATATAGACACATAAACATATAGCTACATATAGATACATATACATATAGATACACATATAGATAAATATACACATATACATATAGATACATATACATATAGACACATAAACATATAGATACATAGACACATAAGCATATAGATAAATATACACATACATATAGATACATATACACATATAGATACATATACACATATACATATAGACACATAAACATATAGATACATATACACATATACATTAAGCTACATATAGATACATATACACATATAGATACACATATACATATAGATAAATATACACATATACATATAGATACATATACATATAGACACATAAACATATAGATACATAGACACATAAGCATATAGATAAATATACACATACATATAGATACATATAGATACATATACACATATAGATACATATACACATATACATATAGACACATAAACATATAGATACATATACACATATACATTAAGCTACATATAGATACATATACACATATAGATACACATATACATATAGATAAATATACACATATACATATAGATACATATACACAGATAGATACATATACACATATAGATACATATAGCTACATATACATATAGATACACATATAAATACATATACACATATACATATAGATACATATAGATACATATACACATACATATTGATACATATACACATAGATACATATACACACATACATATAGATACATATACACATATACATACATATACACATATACATATACACAAATAACCTATTTGTACATTCAGGAACAAACCTATTGCTGTTACTGATAACCAGAAACAATTGGTTTGATGTGAAACCAAGTATCAACTTGGTGCATTGACCTATAATATCACAGGTCTCGCCTATAAAGGAAGGTCAATTAACACTCAGATTAATAGAAATATGAAAAAACTTTATTTGACATAAATATACACAAAGTGAATAATAAAAATAGGACCATGCTATGCAAAGAAATGTCCTGCAGTTAGAAGCAACATGGGGGGACAGAATATCATGACATACCATATGATAAAGAGATCAAGGCAGTGTAATAAGTAAATATATTCACAAAAAGTAAAGCTGTAGCTGTATTGCTGCCCAGAATCAATGTATGTAGACATAATACCAATGGAAAGGCCATATATATGACCAAAAGTCAGCTTACCCATGTGTATATGCTCCTACAACTGCAGAGACACCAAGCCCGACGAGTGTTTTGGCAGAAATGCCTTAGTCCGGGGGTGATACACATATACATATACACATATACATATAGATACATATACATATAGTTACATATACATATAGATACATTTACATATAGATACATATACACATATAGATACATATACATATATACATATAGATACATATACACAAATATATACATATAGATACATATACACATATAGATACATATACACATATACATATAGATAAATATACACATATAGATAAATATATACATATACACATATAGATACATATACACATATACATATAGATAAATATACACATATAGATACATATACATATAGATACATATACACATATAGATACATATACACATATACATATAGATACATATAGATATTGATACATGTAGATACATATACATATAGATACACATATAGCTAAAGATACATATACATATAGATACACATATACATATAGATACATATATACATACATATAGATATATATACATTTAGATACATATATACATATACACATATACATATATACACATATAGATACAGATACATATAGATACATACATATACATACACATATAGCTAAAGATACATATAGATACATATACATATAGATATGTATATACATATGCACATATATACATATATACATACATATACATTTAGATACATATACACATATAGATACATATACACATATAGCTACATATACACATATACATATAGATACATATACACATATACATATAGTGTAAAGGATCTGCCAGACACAGCTTCTGTGTCGACGCCCGTGGGTAATCAGTCTGCACCTGCTCCTAAGTCTGAGCGAGTGACACGATCTTCTACCAGTCAGGCTGGGAGGCTGAGGTGTGGGAGAGCCCATCACAGCCTGGCCAGACGGAGCTAGCTCCCGCCCTCGGTCTATTTATACCTTCATTTCCTGCTTGTCTTTGCCTGTGATTCTTTTCAGTTTCCTGGCTCTGCTGCTCCTGCTATTATTATTGTCCTCTGCTTCATTTTTGACCCTGGCTTTACTGACTACTCTCCTGCTCTGCGATTTGTACCTCGTGCACTCCTGGTTTCACTCGGCTCGTTCACTACTCTTGTTGCTCGCTGTGTTGCCGTGGGCAACTGCTAATTTCCCTTAGCTAATTTCTGTTAGCTTCTGTGTACCCTTGTCTGTTTGTCTGTCGTGCACTTATTGAGCGTAGGGACCGTCGCCCAGTTGTACCCCGTCGCCTAGGACGAGCCGTGCAAGTAGGCAGGGACTGAGTGGCGGGTAGATTAGGGCTCACCTGTCTGTCTCCCTACCCTGTCATTACATATAGATACATATACACATATACATATAGATACATATACAGTGAAGGAAATAAGTATTTGATCCCTTGCTGATTTTGTAAGTTTGCCCACTGTCAAAGACATGAACAGTCTAGAATTTTTAGGCTAGGTTAATTTTACCAGTGAGAGATAGATTATATAAAAAAAACAGAAAATCACATTGTCAAAATTATATATATTTATTTGCATTGTTCACAGAGAAATAAGTATGTGACCCCCTACCAACCATTAAGAGTTCAGCCTCCTCCAGACCAGTTACACGCTCCAAATCACCTTGGTGCCGGCATTATAGACAGCTCTTACATGGTCACCTGTATAAGAGACTCCTGTCCACAGACTCAATGATCAGTCTGACTCTAACCTCTACAACATGGGCAAGACCAAAGAGCTTTCTAAGGATGTCAGGGACAAGATCATAGACCTGCACAAGGCTGGAATGGGCTACAAAACCATAAGTAAGACCCTGGGTGAGAAGGAGACAACTGTTGGTGCAATAGTAAGAAAATGGAAGACATACAAAATAACTGTCAATCGACATCGATCTGGGGCTCCATGCAAAATCTCACCTCGTGGGGTATCCTTGATCCTGAGGAAGGTGAGAGCTCAGCCGAAAACTACACAGGGGGAACTTGTTAATGATCTCAAGGCAGCTGGGACCACAGTCACCAAGAAAACCATTGGTAACACATTACAATCCTGCAGTGCCCGCAAGGTCCCCCTGCTCAAGAAGGCACATGTACAGGCCCGTCCCCACTGTCAAGCATGGAGGTGGAAACATTATGTTTTGGGGGTGTTTCTCTGCTAAGGGCACAGGACTACTTCATCGCATCAATGGGAGAATGGATGGAGCCATGTACCGTCAAATCCTGAGTGATGACCTCCTTCCCTCCACCAGGACATTAAAAATGGCTCGTGGCTGGGTCTTCCAGTACGACAATGACCCGAAACATATACAGCCAAGGCAACAAAGGAGTGTCTCAAAAAGAAGCACATTAAGGTCATGGAGTGGCCTAGCCAGTCTCCAGACCTTAATCCCATCGAAAACTTATGGAGGGAGCTGAAGATCCGAGTTGCCAAGCGACAGCCTCCAAATCGTAATGATTTACAGATGATCTGCAAAGAGGAGTGGCCAAAATTCCATCTAACATGTGTGCAAACCTCATCATCAACTACAAAAAACGTCTGACTGCTGTGCTTGCCAACAAGGGTTTTGCCACCAAGTATTAAGTCTTGTTTGCCAAAGGGATCAAATACTTATTTCTCTGTGCACAATGCAAATAAATAGAGATCATTCTGACAATGTGATTTTCTGGTTTTTTTTAAATATAATCTCTCTCTCACTGGTAAAATTAACCTAGCCTAAAAATTCTAGACTGTTCATGTCTTTGACAGTGGGCAAACTTACAAAATCAGCAAGGGATCAAATACTTATTTCCTTCACTGTACATATAGGCTTGTAAACAATATCTCATATTTACGTCTTGATGAAATGCTGATGTACGTATTTTGCCGTTCTATATTAACATTCTTGACTGGGTTTGCTTATAATGCACACGGGCGCTGAGGCACATCCTCCACTCCTCTCCCCCATGTATTTGGGGTGATCTGGGGTGGCACGTCTGCCTCAGAGCTTTATAGCCTGTCCCTCTTGCTCATACCACTCTATTTAAAATCTGTACTTCTGGCATATATGCCAGTTTCCAAAATGGCCAATCCTTCTTTCTCAGCTGATGTGCGGGTCGTACTGTGCTCCACTTCCGGCGCTCCTGATGATGCTGGTGCGCATGCGCAGCACATACCATCATGGTGCCCGCACAGCAGTGAGGGTTTGGCCAGTCATGTATGCCACTCGGAGCTCATGATCACGGTGTGCACAGTCTACATGCTGTGTCTCTACTGGACATTATCTGAATCTCCTCCCATCACGTCCTCTATTTAAAGTGACTGTTATCCCATCAGTCAGTACGCCTTGAGACAGCTGGTGGCGAAACGCGCGTCGGGGCGTTGGGTGTGGAGATTGTCTGTGACTCACCATGCAATCTACGGGTCGGTACAGCTCCTGGTCCTCTGGTTTGGGCAATTCTTTCTGTGACCTATATAGTCCTATATTGGATTTCTACCTATATACCTCTGAACAGGCTCTTGTGTTTCTGGCCATCTGTGCAGTTGTGGCCTTTTGCCCTATGATACGGTTTTCCGTGCACATATATCTCTTTCTGTACACATGATGTCTATATGGTACTAGCACGTCACTTGTGTAGTCCTCGTCCTATCTCCACACTATTCTTTCATTTGTCTGTATAATGGTTTTTAACTTTTGATGGTCAATATGTTGTCATGTTTATTGTAATAAAGTATTTCTATATTTTCATGGTACATATTATGTACTTTGTGGGGGTCCTGTATGTGCTGACCTATTATCTCCTTATAATATTATGGTGGGGGTCCTGTATGTGCTGACCTATTATCTCCTTATAATATTATGGTGGGGGTCCCTGTATGTGCTGACCTATTATCTCCTTATAATATTATGGTGGGGGTCCCTGTATGTGCTGACCTATTATCTCCTTATAATATTATGGTGGGGGTCCTGTATGTGCTGACCTATTATCTCCTTATAATATTATGGTGGGGGTCCCTGTATGTGCTGACCTATTATCTCCTTATAATATTATGGTGGGGGTCCTGTATGTGCTGACCTATTATCTCCTTATAATATTATGGTGGGGGTGGGGGTCCCTGTATGTGCTGACCTATTATCTCCTTATAATATTATGGTGTGGGTGGGGGTCCCTGTATGTGCTGACCTATTATCTCCTTATAATATTATGGTGGGGGTCCTGTATGTGCTGACCTATTATCTCCTTATAATATTATGGTGTGGGTGGGGGTCCCTGTATGTGCTGACCTATTATCTCCTTATAATATTATGGTGGGGGTCCCTGTATGTGCTGACCTATTATCTCCTTATAATATTATGGTGGGGGTGGGGGTCCTGTATGTGCTGACCTATTATCTCCTTATAATATTATGGTGGGGGTGGGGGTCCCTGTATGTGCTGACCTATTATCTCCTTATAATATTATGGTGGGGGTGGGGGTCCCTGTATGTGCTGACCTATTATCTCCTTATAATATTATGGTGGGGGTCCTGTATGTGCTGACCTATTATCTCCTTATAATATTATGGTGGGGGTGGGGGTCCCTGTATGTGCTGACCTATTATCTCCTTATAATATTATGGTGGGGGTCCTGTATGTGCTGACCTATTATCTCCTTATAATATTATGGTGGGGGTGGGGGTCCTGTATGTGCTGACCTATTATCTCCTTATAATATTATGGTGGGGGTCCTGTATGTGCTGACCTATTATCTCCTTATAATATTATGGTGGGGGTCCTGTATGTGCTGACCTATTATCTCCTTATAATATTATGGTGGGGGTCCCTGTATGTGCTGACCTATTATCTCCTTATAATATTATGGTGGGGGTCCTGTATGTGCTGACCTATTATCTCCTTATAATATTATGGTGGGGGTGGGGGTCCCTGTATGTGCTGACCTATTATCTCCTTATAATATTATGGTGGGGGTCCTGTATGTGCTGACCTATTATCTCCTTATAATATTATGGTGGGGGTCCTGTATGTGCTGACCTATTATCTCCTTATAATATTATGGTGGGGGTGGGGGTCCCTGTATGTGCTGACCTATTATCTCCTTATAATATTATGGTGGGGGTCCTGTATGTGCTGACCTATTATCTCCTTATAATATTATGGTGGGGGTCCTGTATGTGCTGACCTATTATCTCCTTATAATATTATGGTGGGGGTCCTGTATGTGCTGACCTATTATCTCCTTATAATATTATGGTGTGGGTGGGGGTCCCTGTATGTGCTGACCTATTATCTCCTTATAATATTATGGTGGGGGTCCTGTATGTGCTGACCTATTATCTCCTTATAATATTATGGTGGGGGTGGGGGTCCCTGTATGTGCTGACCTATTATCTCCTTATAATATTATGGTGGGGGTCCTGTATGTGCTGACCTATTATCTCCTTATAATATTATGGTGGGGGTGGGGGTCCCTGTATGTGCTGACCTATTATCTCCTTATAATATTATGGTGGGGGTCCTGTATGTGCTGACCTATTATCTCCTTATAATATTATGGTGTGGGTGGGGGTCCCTGTATGTGCTGACCTATTATCTCCTTATAATATTATGGTGGGGGTGGGGGTCCTGTATGTGCTGACCTATTATCTCCTTATAATATTATGGTGGGGGTGGGGGTCCCTGTATGTGCTGACCTATTATCTCCTTATAATATTATGGTGGGGGTGGGGGTCCCTGTATGTGCTGACCTATTATCTCCTTATAATATTATGGTGGGGGTCCTGTATGTGCTGACCTATTATCTCCTTATAATATTATGGTGGGGGTGGGGGTCCCTGTATGTGCTGACCTATTATCTCCTTATAATATTATGGTGGGGGTCCTGTATGTGCTGACCTATTATCTCCTTATAATATTATGGTGGGGGTGGGGGTCCTGTATGTGCTGACCTATTATCTCCTTATAATATTATGGTGGGGGTCCTGTATGTGCTGACCTATTATCTCCTTATAATATTATGGTGGGGGTGGGGGTCCCTGTATGTGCTGACCTATTATCTCCTTATAATATTATGGTGGGGGTGGGGGTCCCTGTATGTGCTGACCTATTATCTCCTTATAATATTATGGTGGGGGTCCTGTATGTGCTGACCTATTATCTCCTTATAATATTATGGTGGGGGTGGGGGTCCCTGTATGTGCTGACCTATTATCTCCTTATAATATTATGGTGTGGGTGGGGGTCCTGTATGTGCTGACCTATTATCTCCTTATAATATTATGGTGGGGGTGGGGGTCCCTGTATGTGCTGACCTATTATCTCCTTATAATATTATGGTGTGGGTGGGGGTCCCTGTATGTGCTGACCTATTATCTCCTTATAATATTATGGTGGGGGTGGGGGTCCCTGTATGTGCTGACCTATTATCTCCTTATAATATTATGGTGGGGGTCCTGTATGTGCTGACCTATTATCTCCTTATAATATTATGGTGGGGGTGGGGGTCCCTGTATGTGCTGACCTATTATCTCCTTATAATATTATGGTGGGGGTGGGGGTCCCTGTATGTGCTGACCTATTATCTCCTTATAATATTATGGTGTGGGTGGGGGTCCTGTATGTGCTGACCTATTATCTCCTTATAATATTATGGTGGGGGTGGGGGTCCCTGTATGTGCTGACCTATTATCTCCTTATAATATTATGGTGGGGGTGGGGGTCCCTGTATGTGCTGACCTATTATCTCCTTATAATATTATGGTGGGGGTCCTGTATGTGCTGACCTATTATCTCCTTATAATATTATGGTGGGGGTGGGGGTCCCTGTATGTGCTGACCTATTATCTCCTTATAATATTATGGTGGGGGTGGGGGTCCTGTATGACTTGACCTGTAATCTCCTTATAATATTACAATTTGCATTTTTTTCGAGGTGGAAAAACTTGCCAAATACTTGGACCCCAATGACCTTGGACGGATCAACTTCAAGGACTTCTGTCAGGGGGTGCTCGCCATTAAACGTAGGCGGCTCATTAACGTTCTGTCATGTTACTGACCCCCACTCATCATTGTCTTCACTTCCCTGGATCCCTAATGGCCGGGGTCATTATCATGCCCTCCCTCCAGACCTCTCCAAACTCTATTGTCCCCCATCCACACCACTCTGATACCTGATCCAGACTCCTCCCTCCAGACCCCTCTGTCCTCCCCCTCCAGACCCCTCTGTCGTCCCTCCAGACCCCTCTGTCCTCTTCCCTCCAGACCCCTCTGTTCTCCCTCCAGACCCCTCTGTCCTTCTCCCTCCAGACCCCTCCGTCCTCCTCCCTCCAGAGTCCTCCTCCCTCCAGACACCTCTGTCCTCCTCCCTCCAGACCCCTTTATCCTCCTCCAGTCCCCTCCGTCCTCCACACCCCTCTGTCCTCCTCCCTCCAGACCCCTCTGTCCTCCTCCCTCCAGACCCCTCTGTCCTCCTCCCTCCAGACCCCTCTGTCCTCCTCCCTCCAGACCCCTCTGTCCTCCTCCCTCCAGACCCCTCCGTCCTCCTCCCTCCAGACCCCTCCGTCCTCCAATTGCCTGTGTCCCTTTAGAGTCCTCTGACTTACCAGATCTTTATTTTCCCCTCCAGACCTTTCTGTCACTTCAGTCTCCTCCGTCCCCTCCAAACTCGATTGTCCCCCATCCACACCACTCTGTTACCTGATCCAGACTCCTCTGTCCCCCTTCAGACTCCTCTGGCTTCCCAGCCACCTTGATCCCCTCCAGGTTACACTCCCACCTTTAAACCCCCTCAAGACCCATATTTTCCCCTCCAGAGCGCTCTATCCACTCCAAACTCTATCATCCCCTCCACACCACTCTGTCACCCCTCCAGACTACTTCAACTTCTCTCCATTTTCTCTGTTCCCTCTCTTTACCTCCCCCCTTTAATCTCTCACTCTACAGACACAGTGGTCCCCTCCTGAATAACCTCTCCCCATTAAATCTCTCTGTCCGACTCCAGACTCCTCTATCCCTTCCAAATTCCATTGTCTCCTCAAACTCATTTGTCCTCCTCCACCCCTCTTAGTGCTTGTAGTATATGCTGCTGACATATAGAGGAGCATGATCATGATGAGGAGGATTATGAGGAAGAGGAGCATGATGATGAGGAGGAGCATGAGGAGGAGGAGCATGAGCATGATGAGGAGGAGCATGAGGAGGAGGAGCATGAGCATGATGAGGAGGAGCAGGAAAATGAGGGGAAGAGGAGGAGGAGCATGATGAGGAGGAGGAGCATGATGAGGAGGAGCATGAGCATGATGAGAAGGAGCATGATGAGGAGGAGCATGATGAGGAGGAGGAGCATGATGAGGAGGAGGAGCATGATGATGATGAGGTGCATGATGATGAGGAGGAGGAGAATGAGTAGCAGGAGCATGAGGAGCATGAGCATGATGAGGAGCAGGAGCATGAGGATGATGAGGAGGAGCATGACGATTAGGAGCAGGAGCATAATGATGAGGAGTAGGAGCATGATGATGAGGAGTAGGAGCATGATGATGAGGAGTAGGAGCATGATGAGGTGCATGATGATGATGATAGATTTGCTCTGCACTCCTGACTCAGATGTGAGATGCTCTGTTTCATTTTAGGATGTGATGAGCTGCTGAAGGGCGTCCTCAGGGTTAATAGCAGGAAGTCCCCGCAGTACCAGGCCCGTTACGTTGGCTTCTATTATCAGGTAAGTTATAAGAACACAGACCTAGATCCAACAGGAGTAGTGGAGATGTACGAGGGCCACCGAGCAATGAAGATGTGACCACGCGTTACAGCTACGTGTACAGAGCACGACACTGACCTCTGCTGTTCACAGCTGATACTGCAGGATGACACAATCTCGTGGGTTGCCACTCATGTTTTGAGGTTCTGCAGGAATGAGGTTAGGAATTTGTGGACGGAGGGTGCCAGGAGGGCAAAAGGGAGGACGGAGGGTGCCAGGAGGGCAAAAGGGAGGACGGAGGGTGCCAGGAGGGCAAAAGGGAGGACGGAGGGTGCCAGGAGGGCAAAAGGGAGGACGGAGGGTGCCAGGAGGGCAAAAGGGAGGACGCAGGGTGCCAGGAGGGCAAAAGGGAGGACAGAGGGTGCCAGGAGGGCAAAAGGGAGGACGGAGGGTGCCAGGAGGGCAAAAGGGAGGACGGAGCTGGCCAGAATTACACCCAGTATACAGGACAGGAGAAGTGGTACTGTGCAGTGTATATATACACAGAATAATACAGATACTGAGAATTACACCCAGTATACAGGACAGGAGAAGTGGTACTGTGCAGTGTCCATATATACAGAATAATACAGATACTGAGAATTACACCCAGTATACAGGACAGGAGAAGCGGTACTGTGCAGTATATATATATATACAGAATAATACAGATACTGAGAATTACACCCAGTATACAGGACAGGAGAAGTGGTACTGTGCAGTATATATATATATATACACAGAATAATACAGATACTGAGAATTACACCCAGTATACAGGACAGGAGGAGTGGTACTGTGCAGTGTATATATACAGAATAATACAGAGACTGAGAATTACACCCAGTATACAGGACAGGAGAAGTAGTACTGTGCCGTGTATATATACAGAATAATACAGATACTGAGAATTACACCCAGTATGCAGGACAGGAGAAGTGGTATTGTGCAGTGTCCATATATACAGAATAATACAGATACTGAGAATTACACCCAGTATACAGGACAGGAGAAGCGGTACTGTGCAGTATATATATACAGAATAATACAGATACTGAGAATTACACCCAGTATACAGGACAGGAGAAGTGGTATTGTGCAGTGTCCATATATACAGAATAATACAGATACTGAGAATTACACCCAGTATACAGGACAGGAGAAGCGGTACTGTGCAGTATATATATACAGAATAATACAGATACTGAGAATTACACCCAGTATACAGGACAGGAGAAGTGGTACTGTGCAGTATATATATATATATATATATATATATACAGAATAATACAGATACTGAGAATTACACCCAGTATACAGGACAGGAGAAGTGGTACTGTGCAGTGTCTATATATACAGAATAATACAGATACTGAGAATTACACCCAGTATACAGGACAGGAGGAGCGGGTGTGTGCTGTCTGTGTGTTGGAGGAAGCTCTTTCCGGGTGTCGGCTCTTTCCTCTCCAGGGAGAGAGTTTGCTGCTTGGGATGAGAGGAAGTTCTTCCCAGCCAAGTGCTTCTCAGCCTCCTGTTACCCGGTCTAGGCCGGCGGGTAGCGGGAGCGTTCAGCAACCGGCCGAAGTTGTGGGGGTGAGAAGATCTAGTCGGGGTCACAGCGATGTGGCCCCGATCCTGCCCCCGCCTGAAACCAGGACAGAAAGCCAGGAAAGCCGCAAGGTTCCTGGTGTTGCAGCCAGCAGGATCGCTCCTGGAGATGTGCAGCAGAAGGTGACCGTCCTAACTTGCAATGAGTGTCTTTCTTGTATGGACATTATGACCTGGCTCAGCAGGTACGGGGAGGTAACGGAGGTCCCCAAAAAAAACAGGGATGAATTTGGCATCTGGTCAGGGGCCTGGACCTTTATGGTTAAATTAAAGCGTTCAGGAAGTACTGTCACCCACATCCCTTCCTCAGCCTTTTTAGGAAGGGACCGAATCCTGGCCTTTTACCAGGGGCAGCCGAAGCTCTGCCACAGGTGTGGTGACCCCACGCACTTCAGTGCCCACTGCAGAGTGCAGAAGTGTGCGTTGTGCGGGGGGATAGGTCATCTTGCCGCATCCTGTGGGGATATTCGGTGTCACCTGTGTGGGGATCTAGGTCACCCATTCAGTCGCTGCCCTCGTTCCTTTGCCAACGCCATGGCGGGCCCAGCGGGAGAAAGCCGAGAGGTTGCTCCTGCCGTGGCTGGCACTGGTGGAGGTGAAGGGGCTGAGGGGCCAGGGAAGAAAGGCAAGTCACCCTCCAAGTTAAGGCGATTGGAGAACCGTCGAAGGAATAGGGAGCTCGGGGAGCCCCAGGCAACTGGGGTAACCCTTGGCCCTGCTCCGGGGGCGAGTGTCATTGCTACTGAGGCCCTGGGGGAACAGGACTTGAATGAAGAGGTCAGGAGGTTGGAGAGGGAGGAGGAAGCCGCTTCTTCATGTTCCTCGCTATATGAAAGTATGGATGAGGACAGTAGACGGTGGCTAGATGAAAAGCGCAAGCAGGGTGCTAAAAAGAAAAAAAAGGGAGATAAGAAATCTTCTCCCACCCCGGTCCAGGTGCCTAAGGAAAGCCCAACCGACTCACCTCTTGTTGTTCTCTCAAACCGCTTTCAAACCCTCAGGGACATCTCCTCTTCAGATGAGGAGTGTGGGGGCGAGGATGTGGGGAAGGTGACGAGGGGGTCTGTGGGGGGCGTCCAGCTTCTTGCCTCAGGGCATGCGGAACCCTCAGGGAGAAGCGCTGTCCCGGAGCCTGGAGGTGAGGTTGATAGTGGTGCTGGCGGGGAGGTGGAGGAAGGGAGGGATATGGACACATCAGCATCCCTCAAATGGGCCCTCGGCTCTTCATCAGACAGTGATAAAAACCAGGGGAAGGGCAAGGGGAAAAAGGTCATCTAATTCAATCACCCAGGATGGCGGCACCCACCCCGTTGACGCTGGCATCTATTAATGTCGCCAGCATTAAATCTGACAAGGCTAGATTTGCGGCCTTTGATTTTCTCGGCCGAATTGAGGCCGACATTTTATTTTTGCAAGAGACCAGGCTGACAGACTTGGCAGCCATACATAAAGCGAAAAAGGAGTGGAGGCGTGGACCATCTTATTGGTCTCTTGCGGCCGAGCCGGGTAGCGGGGTGGCGGTTCTTTTCACCGCATCGGTAGAATGCAGACGGGTTATTGAATTAGAAATGGGGAGGTGCCTGATCTTGGATGTCCTCATGAAGGGACAGGAGCTCAGGCTCATTAACATCTATGGTCCCCAAACCAGCTGGGACCGGAAAAGTCTCTTTATGAGGATCAAGCCCTATCTTTTTACGAGTCGGCAGGTGGTCTTTGGAGGGGACTTCAATGCTGCCACGAGGTCCCAAGATAGGGGAGGTTCCAGAGACAGGCTGACTTATGACTGTGTGGCCCTAAATAGGATAGCTAGTGAGGCTCGCCTGGTGGATGTCCACATCCGGCACACCCCAGGCCACGCGGGATTCACCTTTTATCGAGGTAGTTGTAGGTCTAGAATAGATAGGTTTTATTTAAAGGAGGATGCCATCTCTTCGGCAGTGTCCGTCGTTGAGGTGGAGTTCTCCGACCACTGTTTAATTTTATTTTCTCTGAATGTTGCAGAGACCCCCCGGATGGGAAGAGGCTTTTGGAGGCTCAATTCGTCTCTCTTGGAAGAAGCGGAGATAAGACGGTCCTTTGAGGATTTCTTTCAGAGCCAGGTACCATTACTGGATCTTTGTAGCAGTAAGTCGGAGTGGTGGGAGATGTTCAAAAAAAGGGTGGCGAGTTTCTTCCGCCAGCTCTCGAGCCTCAGGAGCCTGGACAGGTATCGCCTGTATCAGGGCCTGAGGAGGAAACTCGAGCATCTTGTCTCGACTGGAGGTGACCGCGAGGACATCTCCAGAGTGAAATCTTTGCTTAAGAGTTGCCAGTATGATAGACACGCATCTTTAGTTTTTGAGAGGGATTTTGGGAAGTACCGCTCGCCCGACCCCTACAAGAACTGCAAGATGTCAGTAAATAGTAAAGTGGTTTCAGGACTGATGGACAGTACAGGATCCCTGAAAAGGTCCAGATCAGGGATCTTGGAGGTCGTCAGATCCTTTTACTCGCACCTCTTGGGAAAGATGGATCTTGATCGGGATGCGATGTCGGCTTTCCTGGCTGAAACTGTCCCCGAACCAGGAGTAGACCCCTCTCTTGGTGTCTTGGCAGAGGCGATCAGGGAAGAGGAAGTGAGACTGGCGATTGAAGGGCTTGCCCTCAAGAAGTCGCCGGGTCCAGATGGCTTAACGTCTGAATTTTACAAGACCTTTAAGGACATTTTAGTTCCCCTGTTGACTGAGGTGTTGAATGAGTGTCTTTCCTCGGGCACTTTGCCAAAGTCAATGAGGAGGTCGGCCCTGATCATCCTGTCAAAGGGTAAAGACCCATCGCACATTGAGAATTGGCGTCCCATAGCGCTACTCAATGTGGACAGAAAGGTTCTGGCAAAGGTGCTGTTTAATCGGCTGGTGAAATTTGCACCCCGGCTCCTTTCGGGGGCTCAGCATTGCTCTGTTCCAGGCCGCAGCGCGTTTAGCGCTGTACTCGGTGTCCGAGAGGCAGTGGAGCAGAGTAGGGCGGGCCGTTGGAAGGGGTACTTGCTGTCCTTGGATCAGGCAAAAGCGTTTGATCGGGTTGATCACGAGTATCTCTGGTCGGTCCTTCTGAGGTATGGTCTGCCGGGGGGGTTTGTTGATTGGCTTAAGATCTTGTATGCAGGGGCAGAGAGTTTTCCGCTTGTGAACGGTTGGATTGGCCGCTCTTTTGAGGTTGGGTCTGGGGTTCGCCGGGGTTGCCCGCTGAGCCCGCTTTTATACGTGTTCGCGATTGACCCCTTCCTTAGGAGGGTAGATCGTGGACCGTTGGTGGGAGTCAGCATGGACTTGGCAGCCTCGGAAGCCACTCTGAGAGTGGTGGCGTATGCGGATGACGTCACCGTCTTTGTGTCCTCGAGAGGGGAGGCAGAGTGGGTGATGTCTGAAGTTGACCGCTACTCGGAGGCATCCGGGTCCATGATCAACCAGGATAAGTGTAAGAGTCTCTGGCTGGGAGGGGGAGATCCTACCTTTGATCTCTCAGACACTCTTCCAGGGCCTCAGGAGTTTGTAAAAATTCTCGGCATCGAATTTGGCCAGGGGGATTACCCCAAACAAAATTGGGACAGCAGGCTAAAGATCGCCGCTCAGAAGGTCGACCAGTGGAAGGGTTGGTCTTTGACCCTCAGGGAAAGGGTCAACTTGATCAAAACTTACCTTCTCCCTTTGTTAATCTATTTGGGCAGTGTCTGCATCTTGCCAGAACCTCTCTGGACTCGGGTCTACAGCTTGTTCTTCCAGATGTTATGGGGGAATAAGCTGAACCTAGTCAAGAGGGAGGTGACATACCGTACGAGGAGACTAGGGGGGTTGTGTATGGTCAACCCTGTGGTATTCCTGGTTAATACCTTTGTAAAGATCAACATGTCAAACCTCTGGCAAGAGAGGGCTCCTTCGTGGGTAGTCTCCTGCAGGGGGTGGTTTCGGCCTTTCTTCCAGGAATGGGAGACAGGAGGGCAAGTGAAGGACCTTCGCACGCCGCATGGGCATCTTCCGGCTTACGCTACCGTGGTTCTGAAAACAATTCGCCGGTGGGGTCTGGGGATGTGGGAGATCAGGACTCTGTCAAGGAGGCTCCTTGACAACAGAGTTCTGTTGACCCATTTCCAGAAGCCCCTGGCGCTCAGGGACTGCCCAAGTCGGGATCTGGAGGTTGGTTTGAGGGTTTTAAATTCTACTAGGATCCCTTTAAAGTTTTGGGACTTGGCTTGGCGTTGCTTCCATGGGAAACTGTATGTGAGGGACAACTTGAAACACAGGAACCCTGAGGAAAGGGGTTGTCCCCGGGAGGAGTGTGGCGGCGTGCTGGAAAGCATGGAGCACTTCCTGCTTCATTGTCCCCTCAATACAGGGGTCTACAGCAGGGTGGGTGCCTCCATTGGTTGGCCTGGTCTGACCGGTCTCTCCTATGCGGAATGGGCCTATGGAACATTCAGACACCTGGGTGGTCGAGATCGGGGCACTTTATTCTTAGTCAGCTTAGCGGTCAGGTACGGCACGTGGAACGCACGGTGTTTTGTATCAACCAGACAAAAAACCCTCCCGGAGGAAGAGGTGGTGAGGAACATTCTCGGTGACCTGGGGAAGGTTCGTTCTTTGGAGTTCGAGAGACTGGGCACGAGTAGGGCCTCCATGCTTTGGAGGGGTTTCTCCTTCAGCGTGCCCTAGTCTAGTCGTCTCTATTCCTGGTGGGGGGCTAATGATGTCACTGTAGCTTTTTATTTTCTGTATAGTTGATGATGGATATAGGGCTTGCAGGTACCGAACCAGGGCCTTGTGGGTAGGATTTGTTAAGGATGTTTTATGTGTTATGTCAGGTAATGTAGGCCATTGTACAGGCTGAGTCTTTACTTACTATATCTTGTAGAGTGTAGTATTTTTGTATAGATGTGAGGGGGTTAGGTGTTAGGTGGGGAGGGGGGAAAGGGGGGGAGGGGGGGTACAAATAATAAGAAAAAGCCGGGCCCGATCAAAGAGACATTGAAGGATGGACGATGGTGTCGGTCGGAGCTTAAAGGTACGGACTTTGGACTGGACATTGGTCTTGAATTGGGTATAATGTAGATATTATATATATATATATGTATGTTCAGTATTGTTTTGTATATATTGTATATATTGGTTACTAATTGGTATTCATATTGCGGATTTGTGGTTAAGAAAAAGGGTGAAGGGAAAAAAAAAAAAAAAAATTTAAAAATGTAAACAAAAAAAATTACAAATTATAAAAAAAAAAAAAAAAAAAAAGGGGGGGTTATTTGCCGATTAGGCTCATGTTCTGTTTTCTCATGTAGGAATTTCTCATTTTTCCTTGGTAATATATTTTGATGGGCACATGGACCGGTTAGGGTCAGTTTTTGGTTTTATTGTGGTTTAACAATTTTATTTATTTTATTTTTTAGACTGTTACTGATTTTGTTCCTTTTGAGGCGTCTGGATTGATGTTGTGACTATGAGTTTTGTGTATTTGTATTTATACTGATGTGAGTGACGTGTGGATGATGAGTGATGTGTGGATGATGTGAGTTATAATACTACAGAAGACTGAGTGCTGGTAGGAATGTGATCTGGACCAGAGAGGAGGCGGCCGAGATTGATAATGTGTTTATAACTTGTTCATTTTGTGTTGGTTTTTGACCCGTGTATTGTATGTGCGGATTTATGGCATGTGTATGTTTGTTAACATTTATTAAAAAAGATGAGAAGTGGTACTGTGCAGTGTATATATATATACAGAATAATACAGATACTGAGAATTACACCCAGTATACAGGACAGGAGAAGTGGTACTGTGCAGTGTCCATATATACAGAATAATACAGATACTGAGAATTACACCCAGTATACAGGACAGGAGAAGTGGTACTGTGCAGTGTATATATATACAGAATAATACAGATACTGAGAATTACACCCAGTATACAGGACAGGAGAAGTGGTACTGTGCAGTGTCCATATATACAGAATAATACAGATACTGAGAATTACACCCAGTATACAGGACAGGAGAAGTGGTACTGTGCAGTGTCTATATATATATACAGAATAATACAGATACTGAGAATTACACCCACTATACAGGACAGGAGAAGTGGTACTGTGCAGTGTCTATATATACAGAATAATACAGATACTGAGAATTACACCCAGTATACAGGACAGGAGAAGTGGTACTGTGCAGTGTATATATATACAGAATAATACAGATACTGAGAATTACCCCCAGTATACAGGACAGGAGAAGTGGTACTGTGCAGTGTATATATATACAGAATAATACAGATACTGAGAATTACACCCAGTATACAGGACAGGAGAAGTGGTACTGTGCAGTGTCCATATATACAGAATAATACAGATACTGAGAATTACACCCAGTATACAGGACAGGAGAAGTGGTATTGTGCAGTGTCCATATATACAGAATAATACAGATACTGAGAATTACACCCAGTATACAGGACAGGAGAAGTGGTACTGTGCAGTGTCCATATATACAGGATAATACAGATACTGAGAATTACACCCAGTATACAGGACAGGAGAAGTGGTACTGTGCAGTGTCCATATATACAGAATAATACAGATACTGAGAATTACACCCAGTATACAGGACAGGAGAAGTGGTACTGTGCAGTGTCTATATATACAGAATAATACAGTTACTGAGAATTACACCCAGTATACAGGACAGGAGAAGTGGTACTGTGCAGTGTCCATATATACAGAATAATACAGATACTGAGAATTACACCCAGTATACAGGACAGGAGAAGTGGTACTGTGCAGTGTATATATACAGGATAATACAGATACTGAGAATTACACCCAGTATACAGGACAGGAGAAGTGGTACTGTGCAGTGTATATATATATATATATATATACAGAATAATACAGATACTGAGAATTACACCCAGTATACAGGACAGGAGAAGCGGTACTGTGCAGTGTGTATATATATACAGGATAATACAGATACTGAGAATTACACCCAGTATACAGGACAGGAGAAGTGGTACTGTGCAGTGTATATACAGAATAATACAGATACTGAGAATTACACCCAGTATACAGGACAGGAGAAGTGGTACTGTGCAGTGTCCATATATACAGACTAATACAGATACTGAGAATTACACCCAGTATACAGGACAGGAGAAGTGGTACTGTGCAGTGTCCATATATACAGACTAATACAGATACTGAGAATTACACCCAGTATACAGGACAGGAGAAGTGGTACTGTGCAGTGTCCATATATACAGAATAATACAGATACTGAGAATTACACCCAGTATACAGAACAGGAGAAGTGGTACTGTGCAGTGTATATATATACAGAATAATACAGATACTGAGAATTACACCCAGTATACAGGACAGGAGACGCGGTACTGTGCAGTGTCCATATATACAGAATAATACAGATACTGAGAATTACACCCAGTATACAGGACAGGAGAAGCGGTACTGTGCAGTGTATATATATACAGAATAATACAGATACTGAGAATTACACCCAGTATACAGGACAGGAGAAGTGGTACTGTGCAGTGTATATATATACAGAATAATACAGATACTGAGAATTACACCCAGTATACAGGACAGGAGAAGCGGTACTGTGCAGTGTATATATATACAGAATAATACAGATACTGAGAATTACACCCAGTATACAGGACAGGAGAAGTGGTACTGTGCAGTGTATATATATACAGAATAATACAGATACTGAGAATTACACCCAGTATACAGAACAGGAGAAGTGGTACTGTGCAGTGTATATATATACAGAATAATACAGATACTGAGAATTACACCCAGTATACAGGACAGGAGAAGTGGTACTGTGCAGTGTATATATACAGAATAATACAGATACTGAGAACTGAAATGCTCTGCAGAGAGACACACAAACTAGACTCATGAGGAGAAATGCTCTGCAGAGAGAAACACACAAACTAGACACATGAGGTGAAATGCTCTGCAGAGAGAAACACAAACTAGACACATGAGGTGAAATGCTCTGCAGTGAGAAACAAACTAGACACATGAGGTGAAATGCTCTGCAGGGAGAAACACAAACTAGACACATGAGGTGAAATGCTCTGCAGAGAGAAACACAAACTAGACACATGAGGTGAAATGCTCTGCAGAGAGAAACACAAACTAGACACATGGGGTGAAATGCTCTGCAGAGAGAAACACAAACTAGACACACGAGGTGAAATGCTCTGCAGGGAGAAACACAAACTAGACACACGAGGTGAAATGCTCTGCAGAGAAAAACACAAACTAGACACATGAGGTGAAATGCTCTGCAGAGAGAAACACACAAACTAGACACATGAGGAGAAATGCTCTGCAGAGAGAAATACACAAACTAGACACATGAGGTGAAATGCTCTGCAGAGAGAAACACAAACTAGACACATGAGGTGAAATGCTCTGCAGAGACACACAAACTAGACACATGAGGAGAAATCCTCTGCAGGGACACACAAACTAGACACATGAGGTGAAATGCTCTGCAGAGAGAAACACAAACTAGACACATGAGGAGAAATGCTCTGCAGAGACACACAAACTAGACACATGAGGTGAAATGCTCTGCAGAGAGAAACACACAAACTAGACACGAGGTGAAATGCTCTGCAGGGAGAAACACAAACTAGACACATGAGGTGAAATGCTCTGCAGAGAGAAACACACAAACTAGACACATGAGGTGAAATGCTCTGCAGAGATAAACACACAAACTAGACACACGAGGTGAAATGATCTGCAGAGAGAAACACAAACTAGACACATGAGGTGAAATGCTCTGCAGAGAGAAACACAAACTAGACACATGAGGTGAAATGCTCTGCAGAGAGAAACACGCAAACTAGACACATGAGGTGAAATGCTCTGCAGAGAGAAACACAAACTAGACACATGAGGTGAAATGCTCTGCAGAGAGAAACACAAACTAGACACATGAGGTGAAATGCTCTGCAGAGAGAAACACAAACTAGACAGATGAGGTGAAATGCTCTGCAGAGAGACACAAACTAGACACATGAGGAGAAATGCTCTGCAGAGAAAAACACAAACTAGACACATGAGGTGAAATGCTCTGCAGAGAGAAACACACAAACTAGACACATGAGGTGAAATGCTCTGCAGAGAGAAACACAAACTAGACACATGAGGAGAAATGCTCTGCAGAGAGAAACACACAAACTAGACACACAGGGTGAAATGCTCTGCAGAGACACACAAACTAGACACATGAGGTGAAATGCTCTGCAGAGAGAAACACGCAAACTAGACACATGAGGTGAAATGCTCTGCAGAGAGAAACACACAAACTAGACACACAAGGTGAAATGATCTGCAGAGAAACACAAACTAGACACATGAGGTGAAATGATCTGCCGAGAGAAACACAAATAGACACATGAGGAGAAATGCTCTGCAGAGAGAAACACAAACTAGACACATGAGGTGAAATGCTCTGCAGAGAGAAACTCACAAACTAGACACATGAGGTGAAATGCTCTGCCGAGAGAAACACAAATAGACACATGAGGAGAAATGCTCTGCAGAGAGAAACACAAACTAGACACATGAGGTGAAATGCTCTGCAGAGAGAAACTCACAAACTAGACACATGAGGTGAAATGCTCTGCAGAGAGAAACACACAAACTAGACACGAGGTGAAATGCTCTGCAGAGAGAAACACAAACTAGACACACGAGGTGAAATGATCTGCAGAGAGAAACACAAGCTAAACACATGAGGTGAAATGCTCTGCAGAGAGAAACTCACAAACTAGACACACGAGGTGAAATGCTCTGCAGAGAGAAACACAAACTAGACACATGAGGTGAAATGCTCTGCAGAGAGAAACACAAACTAGACACATGAGGTGAAATGCTCTGCAGAGACACACAAACTAGACACATGAGGTGAAATGCTCTGCAGAGACACACAAACTAGACACATGAGGTGAAATGCTCTGCAGAGAGAAACACAAACTAGACACATGAGGTGAAATGCTCTGCAGAGAGAAACACAAACTAGACACATGAGGTGAAATGCTCTGCAGAGAGAAACACAAGCTAAACACATGAAGAGAAATGCTCTGCAGAGAGAAACACACAAACTAGACACATGAGGTGAAATGCTCTGCAGAGAGAAACACAAACTAGACACATGAGGTGAAATGCTCTGCAGAGAGAAACACAAACTAGACACATGAGGTGAAATGATCTGCAGAGAAACACAAACTAGACACATGAGGTGAAATGCTCTGCAGAGAGAAACACAAACTAGACACATGAGGTGAAATGCTCTGCAGAGAGAAACACAAACTAGACACATGAGGTGAAATGCTCTGCAGAGAGAAACACAAACTAGACAGATGAGGTGAAATGCTCTGCAGAGAGACACAAACTAGACACATGAGGAGAAATGCTCTGCAGAGAAAAACACAAACTAGACACATGAGGTGAAATGCTCTGCAGAGAGAAACACACAAACTAGACACATGAGGTGAAATGCTCTGCAGAGAGAAACACAAACTAGACACATGAGGAGAAATGCTCTGCAGAGAGAAACACACAAACTAGACACACAGGGTGAAATGCTCTGCAGAGACACACAAACTAGACACATGAGGTGAAATGCTCTGCAGAGAGAAACACGCAAACTAGACACATGAGGTGAAATGCTCTGCAGAGAGAAACACACAAACTAGACACACAAGGTGAAATGATCTGCAGAGAAACACAAACTAGACACATGAGGTGAAATGATCTGCCGAGAGAAACACAAATAGACACATGAGGAGAAATGCTCTGCAGAGAGAAACACAAACTAGACACATGAGGTGAAATGCTCTGCAGAGAGAAACTCACAAACTAGACACATGAGGTGAAATGCTCTGCCGAGAGAAACACAAATAGACACATGAGGAGAAATGCTCTGCAGAGAGAAACACAAACTAGACACATGAGGTGAAATGCTCTGCAGAGAGAAACTCACAAACTAGACACATGAGGTGAAATGCTCTGCAGAGAGAAACACACAAACTAGACACGAGGTGAAATGCTCTGCAGAGAGAAACACAAACTAGACACACGAGGTGAAATGATCTGCAGAGAGAAACACAAGCTAAACACATGAGGTGAAATGCTCTGCAGAGAGAAACTCACAAACTAGACACACGAGGTGAAATGCTCTGCAGAGAGAAACACAAACTAGACACATGAGGTGAAATGCTCTGCAGAGAGAAACACAAACTAGACACATGAGGTGAAATGCTCTGCAGAGACACACAAACTAGACACATGAGGTGAAATGCTCTGCAGAGACACACAAACTAGACACATGAGGTGAAATGCTCTGCAGAGAGAAACACAAACTAGACACATGAGGTGAAATGCTCTGCAGAGAGAAACACAAACTAGACACATGAGGTGAAATGCTCTGCAGAGAGAAACACAAGCTAAACACATGAAGAGAAATGCTCTGCAGAGAGAAACACACAAACTAGACACATGAGGTGAAATGCTCTGCAGAGAGAAACACAAACTAGACACATGAGGTGAAATGCTCTGCAGAGAGAAACACAAACTAGACACATGAGGTGAAATGATCTGCAGAGAAACACAAACTAGACACATGAGGTGAAATGCTCTGCAGAGAAAAACACAAACTAGACACATGAGGTGAAATGATCTGCAGAGAGAAACACACAAACTAGACACATGAGGTGAAATGCTCTGCAGAGAGAAACACACAAACTAGACACATGAGGTGAAATGCTCTGCAGAGAGAAACACAAACTAGACACATGAGGTGAAATGCTCTGCAGAGATAAACACAAACTAGACACATGAGGTGAAATGATCTGCAGGGAAACACAAACTAGACACATGAGGTGAAATGATCTGCAGAGAAACACAAACTAGACACATGAGGTGAAATGATCTGCAGAGAAACACAAACTAGACACATGAGGTGAAATGCTCTGCAGAGAAAAACACAAACTAGACACACGAGGTGAAATGATCTGCAGAGAGAAACACGCAAACTAGACACACGAGGTGAAATGCTCTGCAGAGAGAAACACAAACTAGACACATGAGGTGAAATGATCTGCAGAGAAACACAAACTAGACAGATGAGGTGAAATGCTCTGCAGAGAGAAACACAAACTAGACACATGAGGTGAAATGCTCTGCAGAGAGAAACACAAACTAGACACATGAGGTGAAATGATCTGCAGAGAAACACAAACTAGACAGATGAGGTGAAATGCTCTGCAGAGAGAAACACAAACTAGACACATGAGGTGAAATGCTCTGCAGAGAGAAACACACAAACTAGACACATGAGGTGAAATGCTCTGCAGAGAGAAACACAAACTAGACACACGAGGTGAAATGATCTGCAGAGAGAAACACACAAACTAGACACACGAGGTGAAATGCTCTGCAGAGAAAAACACAAACTAGACACACGAGGTGAAATGCTCTGCAGGGAGAAACACAAACTAGACACGAGGTGAAATGCTCTGCAGAGAAAAACACAAACTAGACACATGAGGTGAAATGCTCTGCAGAGAGAAACACACAAACTAGACACATGAGGAGAAATGCTCTGCAGAGAGAAACACACAAACTAGACACATGAGGTGAAATGCTCTGCAGAGAGAAACACAAACTAGACACATGAGGTGAAATGCTCTGCAGAGAGAAACACAAACTAGACACATGAGGTGAAATGCTCTGCAGAGAGAAACACAAACTAGACACATGAGGTGAAATGCTCTGCAGAGACACACAAACTAGACACATGAGGTGAAATGCTCTGCAGAGACACACAAACTAGACACATGAGGTGAAATGCTCTGCAGAGAGAAACACAAACTAGACACATGAGGTGAAATGCTCTGCAGAGAGAAACACAAACTAGACACATGAGGTGAAATGCTCTGCAGAGAGAAACACAAGCTAAACACATGAAGAGAAATGCTCTGCAGAGAGAAACACACAAACTAGACACATGAGGTGAAATGCTCTGCAGAGAGAAACACAAACTAGACACATGAGGTGAAATGCTCTGCAGAGAGAAACAAACTAGACACATGAGGTGAAATGATCTGCAGAGAAACACAAACTAGACACATGAGGTGAAATGCTCTGCAGAGAGAAACACAAACTAGACACATGAGGTGAAATGCTCTGCAGAGAGAAACACAAACTAGACACATGAGGTGAAATGCTCTGCAGAGAGAAACACAAACTAGACAGATGAGGTGAAATGCTCTGCAGAGAGACACAAACTAGACACATGAGGAGAAATGCTCTGCAGAGAAAAACACAAACTAGACACATGAGGTGAAATGCTCTGCAGAGAGAAACACACAAACTAGACACATGAGGTGAAATGCTCTGCAGAGAGAAACACAAACTAGACACATGAGGAGAAATGCTCTGCAGAGAGAAACACACAAACTAGACACACAGGGTGAAATGCTCTGCAGAGACACACAAACTAGACACATGAGGTGAAATGCTCTGCAGAGAGAAACACGCAAACTAGACACATGAGGTGAAATGCTCTGCAGAGAGAAACACACAAACTAGACACACAAGGTGAAATGATCTGCAGAGAAACACAAACTAGACACATGAGGTGAAATGATCTGCCGAGAGAAACACAAATAGACACATGAGGAGAAATGCTCTGCAGAGAGAAACACAAACTAGACACATGAGGTGAAATGCTCTGCAGAGAGAAACTCACAAACTAGACACATGAGGTGAAATGCTCTGCCGAGAGAAACACAAATAGACACATGAGGAGAAATGCTCTGCAGAGAGAAACACAAACTAGACACATGAGGTGAAATGCTCTGCAGAGAGAAACTCACAAACTAGACACATGAGGTGAAATGCTCTGCAGAGAGAAACACACAAACTAGACACGAGGTGAAATGCTCTGCAGAGAGAAACACAAACTAGACACACGAGGTGAAATGATCTGCAGAGAGAAACACAAGCTAAACACATGAGGTGAAATGCTCTGCAGAGAGAAACTCACAAACTAGACACACGAGGTGAAATGCTCTGCAGAGAGAAACACAAACTAGACACATGAGGTGAAATGCTCTGCAGAGAGAAACACAAACTAGACACATGAGGTGAAATGCTCTGCAGAGACACACAAACTAGACACATGAGGTGAAATGCTCTGCAGAGACACACAAACTAGACACATGAGGTGAAATGCTCTGCAGAGAGAAACACAAACTAGACACATGAGGTGAAATGCTCTGCAGAGAGAAACACAAACTAGACACATGAGGTGAAATGCTCTGCAGAGAGAAACACAAGCTAAACACATGAAGAGAAATGCTCTGCAGAGAGAAACACACAAACTAGACACATGAGGTGAAATGCTCTGCAGAGAGAAACACAAACTAGACACATGAGGTGAAATGCTCTGCAGAGAGAAACACAAACTAGACACATGAGGTGAAATGATCTGCAGAGAAACACAAACTAGACACATGAGGTGAAATGCTCTGCAGAGAAAAACACAAACTAGACACATGAGGTGAAATGATCTGCAGAGAGAAACACACAAACTAGACACATGAGGTGAAATGCTCTGCAGAGAGAAACACACAAACTAGACACATGAGGTGAAATGCTCTGCAGAGAGAAACACAAACTAGACACATGAGGTGAAATGCTCTGCAGAGATAAACACAAACTAGACACATGAGGTGAAATGATCTGCAGGGAAACACAAACTAGACACATGAGGTGAAATGATCTGCAGAGAAACACAAACTAGACACATGAGGTGAAATGATCTGCAGAGAAACACAAACTAGACACATGAGGTGAAATGCTCTGCAGAGAAAAACACAAACTAGACACACGAGGTGAAATGATCTGCAGAGAGAAACACGCAAACTAGACACACGAGGTGAAATGCTCTGCAGAGAGAAACACAAACTAGACACATGAGGTGAAATGATCTGCAGAGAAACACAAACTAGACAGATGAGGTGAAATGCTCTGCAGAGAGAAACACAAACTAGACACATGAGGTGAAATGCTCTGCAGAGAGAAACACAAACTAGACACATGAGGTGAAATGATCTGCAGAGAAACACAAACTAGACAGATGAGGTGAAATGCTCTGCAGAGAGAAACACAAACTAGACACATGAGGTGAAATGCTCTGCAGAGAGAAACACACAAACTAGACACATGAGGTGAAATGCTCTGCAGAGAGAAACACAAACTAGACACACGAGGTGAAATGATCTGCAGAGAGAAACACACAAACTAGACACACGAGGTGAAATGCTCTGCAGAGAAAAACACAAACTAGACACACGAGGTGAAATGCTCTGCAGGGAGAAACACAAACTAGACACGAGGTGAAATGCTCTGCAGAGAAAAACACAAACTAGACACATGAGGTGAAATGCTCTGCAGAGAGAAACACACAAACTAGACACATGAGGAGAAATGCTCTGCAGAGAGAAACACACAAACTAGACACATGAGGTGAAATGCTCTGCAGAGAGAAACACAAACTAGACACATGAGGTGAAATGCTCTGCAGAGAGAAACACAAACTAGACACATGAGGTGAAATGCTCTGCAGAGAGAAACACAAACTAGACACATGAGGTGAAATGCTCTGCAGAGAGACACACAAACTAGACACATGAGGTGAAATGCTCTGCAGAGAGAAACACACAAACTAGACACGAGGTGAAATGCTCTGCAGAGAGAAACACAAACTAGACACATGAGGTGAAATGCTCTGCAGAGAGAAACTCACAAACTAGACACATGAGGTGAAATGCTCTGCAGAGAGAAACACGCAAACTAGACACATGAGGTGAAATGCTCTGCAGAGAGAAACACAAACTAGACACATGAGGTGAAATGCTCTGCAGAGAGACACAAACTAGACACATGAGGTGAAATGCTCTGCAGAGAGAAACACAAACTAGACACATGAGGTGAAATGCTCTGCAGAGAGAAACACAAACTAGACAGATGAGGTGAAATGCTCTGCAGAGAGAAACACAAACTAGACACATGAGGAGAAATGCTCTGCAGAGAAAAACACAAACTAGACACATGAGGTGAAATGCTCTGCAGGGAGAAACACACAAACTAGACACGAGGTGAAATGCTCTGCAGAGAGAAACACAAATAGACACATGAGGTGAAATGCTCTGCAGAGAGAAACACACAAACTAGACACACGAGGTGAAATGATCTGCAGAGAGAAACACAAACTAGACACATGAGGTGAAATGCTCTGCAGAGAGAAACACACAAACTAGACACATGAGGAGAAATGCTCTGCAGAGAAAAACACAAACTAGACACATGAGGTGAAATGCTCTGCAGAGAGAAACACAAACTAGACACATGAGGTGAAATGCTCTGCAGAGAGAAACACACAAACTAGACACACGAGGTGAAATGATCTGCAGAGAGAAACACAAACTAGACACATGAGGTGAAATGCTCTGTAGAGAGAAACACAAACTAGACACACGAGGTGAAATGCTCTGCAGAGAGAAACACACAAACTAGACACATGAGGTGAAATGCTCTGCAGAGAGAAACACACAAACTAGACACACGAGGTGAAATGATCTGCAGAGAGAAACACAAATAGACACATGAGGTGAAATGCTCTGCAGAGAGAAACACAAACTAGACACATGAGGAGAAATGCTCTGCAGAGACACACAAACTAGACACATGAGGTGAAATGCTCTGCAGAGAGAAACACAAACTAGACACATGAGGAGAAATGCTCTGCAGAGAAACACAAACTAGACACATGAGGTGAAATGCTCTGCAGAGACACACAAACTAGACACATGAGGTGGAATGCTCTGCAGAGACACACAAACTAGACACGAGGTGAAATGCTCTGCAGAGAGAAACACAAATAGACACGTGAGGAGAAATGCTCTGCAGAGAGAAACACACAAACCAGACACACAGGGTGAAATGCTCTGCAGAGACACACAAACTAGACACATGAGGTGAAATGCTCTGCAGAGAGAAACACACAAACTAGACACATGAGGTGAAATGCTCTGCAGAGAGAAACACAAACTAGACACACGAGGTGAAATGATCTGCAGAGAAACACAAATAGACACATGAGGAGAAATGCTCTGCCGAGAGAAACACAAACTAGACACACGAGGTGAAATGATCTGCAGAGAAACACAAATAGACACATGAGGTGAAATGCTCTGCAGAGAGAAACACAAACTAGACACATGAGGTGAAATGCTCTGCAGAGAGAAACACAAACTAGACACATGAGGTGAAATTCTCTGCAGAGAGAAACTCACAAACTAGACACACGAGGTGAAATGCTCTGCAGAGAGAAACACACAAACTAGACACATGAGGTGAAATGCTCTGCAGAGAGAAACACAAATAGACACATGAGGAGAAATGCTCTGCAGAGAGAAACACAAACTAGACACATGAGGTGAAATGCTCTGCAGAGAGAAACACAAACTAGACACATGAGGTGAAATGCTCTGCAGAGAGAAACACACAAACTAGACACGAGGTGAAATGCTCTGCAGAGAGAAACACAAACTAGACACATGAGGTGAAATGCTCTGCAGAGAGAAACACAAGCTAAACACATGAGGAGAAATGCTCTGCAGAGAGAAACACAAACTAGACACATGAGGTGAAATGCTCTGCAGGGAGAAACACAAACTAGACACATGAGGTGAAATGCTCTGCAGAGAGAAACACAAATAAGACACATGAGGAGAAATGCTCTGCAGAGAGAAACACAAATAGACACATGAGGTGAAATGATCTGCAGAGAAACACAAACTAGACACATGAGGTGAAATGCTCTGCAGAGAGAAACACAAACTAGACAGATGAGGTGAAATGCTCTGCAGAGAAAACACAAACTAGACACATGAGGTGAAATTATCTGCAGAGACACACAAACTAGACACATGAGGTGAAATGCTCTGCAGAGAGAAACACAAACTAGACACATGAGGAGAAATGCTCTGCAGAGAGAAACACAAACTAGACACATGAGGTGAAATGATCTGCAGAGAGAAACACACAAACTAGACACATGAGGTGAAATGCTCTGTAGAGAGAAACACACAAACTAGACACATGAGGTGAAATGCTCTGCAGAGAGAAACACACAAACTAGACACATGAGGTGAAATGCTCTGCAGAGAGACACAAACTAGACACATGAGGTGAAATGCTCTGCAGAGAGAAACACAAACTAGACACATGAGGTGAAATGCTCTGCAGAGAGAAACACAAACTAGACACACGAGGTGAAATGCTCTGCAGAGAGAAACACAAACTAGACACATGAGGAGAAATGCTCTGCAGAGAGAAACACAAACTAGACACATGAGGAGAAATGCTCTGCAGAGAGAAACACACAAACTAGACACATGAGGTGAAATGCTCTGCAGAGAGAAACACAAACTAGACACATGAGGTGAAATGCTCTGCAGAGAGAAACACACAAACTAGACACGAGGTGAAATGCTCTGCAGAGAGAAACACACAAACTAGACACACGAGGTGAAATGCTCTGCAGAGAGAAACACAAGCTAAACACATGAGGAGAAATGCTCTGCAGAGAGAAACACAAACTAGACATATGAGGAGAAATGCTCTGCAGAGAGAAACACACAAACTAGACACACGAGGTGAAATGCTCTGCAGAGAGAAACACGCAAACTAGACACATGAGGAGAAATGCTCTGCAGAGAGAAACACACAAACTAGACACACGAGGTGAAATGCTCTGCAGAGAGAAACACGCAAACTAGACACATGAGGTGAAATGCTCTGCAGGGAGAAACACAAACTAGACACATGAGGTGAAATGCTCTGCAGAGAGAAACACGCAAACTAGACACATGAGGTGAAATGCTGGGATCGGTTGGTGCTGGGATCGGTTGGTGCAGGGGTCGGTTGGCGCAGGGGTCGGTTGGCGCAGGGTCGGTTGGAGCAGGGGTCGGTTGGCGCAGGGGTCGGTTGGCGCAGGGATCGGTTGGCGCAGGGGTCGGTTGGTGCAGGGGTCGGTTGGCGCAGGGATCGGTTGGCGCAGGGATCGGTTGGCGCAGGGTTCGGTTGGCGCAGGGGTCGGTTGGCGCAGGGATCGGTTGGCGCAGGGATCGGTTGGCGCAAGGGTCGGTTGCTCCACCTACACGAGTCTCCCCCCTACACGAGTACCCTCCCCCTACACGAGTGCCCCCCCTACACGAGTGCTCCACCTACACGAGTGCCCTCCCCTACACGAGTGCCCCCCCCCTACACGAGTGCCCCCCTACACGAGTCTCCCCCCTACACGAGTACCCTCCCCCTACACGAGTGCCCCCCCTACACGATTGCTCAACCTACACGAGTGCCCTCCCCTACACGAGTGCCCCCCTACACGAGTGCTCCACCTACACGAGTGCCCCCCCCTACACGAGTGCCCCCCCCCTACACGAGTCTCCCCCTACACGAGTACCCCCCTACACGAGTGCCCCCCCTACACGAGTGCCCCCCCTACACGAGTGCCCTCCCCTACACGAGTCTCCCCCCTACACGAGTGCCACCCCTACACGAGTCTCCCCCCTACACGAGTCTCCCCCCTACACGAGTCTCCCCCCTACACGAGTCTCCCCCCTACACGAGTCTCCTCCCCTACACGAGTGCCCCCCCTACACGAGTGCTCCCCTTACACGAGTGCCCTCCCCTACACGAGTCTCCCCCCCTACACGAGTCTCCCCCCTACACGAGTCTCCCCCCTACACGAGTCTCCCCCCTACACGAGTCTCCTCCCCTACACGAGTGCCCCCCCTACACGAGTCTCCTCCCCTACACGAGTGCTCCCCCCTACACGAGTGCCCCCCCTACACGAGTCTCCCCCCTACACTAGTGCCCCCCCCTACACGAGTCTCCACCCTACACGAGTTCCCCCCCTACAAGAGTCTCCCCCCTACACGAGTGCCCTCCCCTACACGAGTCTTCCCCCTACACGAGTCTCCCCCTACACGAGTCTCCCCCCCTCTACACGAGTCTCCCCCCCCTACACGAGTCTCCCCCCTACACGAGTGCCCCCCCTACACGAGTCTCCCCCCCTACACGAGTGCCCTCCCCTACACGAGTCTCCCCTCTACACGAGTCTCCCCCCTACACGAATGCCCTCCCCTACACGAGTCTCCCCCTACACGAGTGCCCCCCCTACACGGGTCTCCCCCCTACACGAGTGCCCCCTACACGAGTCTCCCCCCTACACGAGTGCCCTCCCCTACACAAGTCTCCCCCCTACACGAGTCTCCCCCCTACACGAGTCCCCCCCCTAAACGAGTGCCCCCCTACACGAGTGCCCTCCCCTACACGAGTCTCCCCCCTACACGAGTGCCCCTCCTACACGAGTCTCCCCCTACACGAGTCTCCCCCCTACACGAGTGCCCCCTACACGAGTCTCCCCCCCCCCCTACACGAGTGCCCTCCCCTACACGAGTCTCCCCCCTACACGAGTGCCCCCCCTACACGAGTCTCCCACTACACGAGTGCCCTCCCCTACACGAGTCTCCCCCCTACACGAGTGCCCCCCAACACGAGTGCCCCCCCCTACACGAGTGCCCCCCCCTACACGAGTGCCCTCCCTACACGAGTGCCCTCCCCTACACGAGTCTCCCCCCTACACGAGTGCTCCACCTACACGATTCTCCCCCTACACGATTCTCCCCCCCTACACGAGTCTCCCCCCTACACGAGTCTCCCCTTACACGAGTCTCCCCCCTACACGAGTGCTCCACCTACACGAGTCTCCCCCCTACACGAGTCTCCCCCCTACACGAGTGCCCCCCCTACACGAGTGCCCCCCCTACACGAGTGCTCCCCCTTACACGAGTCTCCCCCCTACACGAGTCTCCCCCCTACACGAGTGCCCCCTACACGAGTCTCCCCCCACTACACGAGTGCCCTCCCCTACACGAGTCTCCCCCCTACACGAGTGCTCCACCTACACGAGTCTCCCCCTACACGAGTGCCCTCCCCTACACGAGTCTCCCCCCTACACGAGTCTCCCCCCTACACGAGTGCCCCCCAACACGAGTGCCCCCCCCTACACGAGTGCCCCCCCCTACACGAGTGCCCTCCCTACACGAGTGCCCTCCCCTACACGAGTCTCCCCCCTACACGAGTGCTCCACCTACACGATTCTCCCCCTACACGATTCTCCCCCCCTACACGAGTCTCCCCCCCTACACGAGTCTCCCCTTACACGAGTCTCCCCCCTACACGAGTGCTCCACCTACACGAGTCTCCCCCCTACACGAGTCTCCCCCCTACACGAGTGCCCCCCCTACACGAGTGCCCCCCCTACACGAGTGCTCCCCCTTACACGAGTCTCCCCCCTACACGAGTCTCCCCCCTACACGAGTGCCCCCTACACGAGTCTCCCCCCCACTACACGAGTGCCCTCCCCTACACGAGTCTCCCCCCTACACGAGTGCTCCACCTACACGAGTCTCCCCCCCCCCTACACGAGTCTCCCCCCCTACACGAGTCTCCCCCTACACGAGTCTCCCCCCTACACGAGTGCTCCACCTACACGAGTCTCCCCCCTACACGAGTCTCCCCC
>NW_027464363.1:0-81151 GCF_050947455.1 Rhinoderma darwinii
CCTCCTGACAGATATATAGTGATATATTCTGCAGAGTATTACACCACTGACCTCTCTACAGATCTGCAGAACATTGCTCTGTCCTCTCCACCTCCTGACAGATACAGAGTGATATATTCTGCAGATTATTACACCACTGACCTCTCTACAGATCTGCAGAACATTGCTCTGTCCTCTACTGACAGATACAGAGTGATATATTCTGCAGATTATTACACCACTGACCTCTCTACAGATCTGCAGAACATTGCTCTGTCCTCTCCACCTCCTGACAGATACAGAGTGATATATTCTGCAGATTATTACACCACTGACCTCTCTAGATATCTGCAGAACATTGCTCTGTCCTCTACTGACAGATACAGAGTGATATATTCTGCAGATTATTACACCACTGACCTCTCTACAGATCTGCAGAACATTGCTCTGTCCTCTCCACCTCCTGACAGATACAGAGTGATATATTCTGCAGATTATTACACCACTGACCTCTCTAGATATCTGCAGAACATTGCTCTGTCCTCTACTGACAGATACAGAGTGATATATTCTGCAGATTATTACACCACTGACCTCTCTACAGATCTGCAGAACATTGCTCTGTCCTCTACTGACAGATACAGAGTGATATATTCTGCAGAGTATTACACCACTGACCTCTCTACAGATCTGCAGAACATTGCTCCTGTATCACATGACAGATATATGGTGATATATTCTGCAGATTATTACACCACTGACCTCTCTAGATATCTGCAGAACATTGCTCTGTCCTCTACTGACAGATACAGAGTGATATATTCTGCAGATTATTACACCACTGACCTCTCTACAGATCTGCAGAACATTGCTCTGTCCTCTACTGACAGATACATAGTGATATTCTGCAGATTATTACACCACTGACCTCTACAGATCTGCAGACATTGCTCTGTCCTCTACTGACAGATACATAGTGATATATTCTGCAGATTATTACACCACTGACCTGTCTACAGATCTGCAGAACATTGCTCTGTCCTCTCCACCTCCTGACAGATATATAGTGATATATTCTGCAGAGTATTACACCACTGACCTCTCTAGAGATCTGCAGAACATTGCTCTGTCCTCTACTGACAGATACAGAGTGATATATTCTGCAGATTATTACACCACTGACCTCTCTACAGATCTGCAGAACATTGCTCTGTCCTCTCCACCTCCTGACAGATACAGAGTGATATATTCTGCAGATTATTACACCACTGACTTCTCTACAGATCTGCAGAACATTGCTCTGTCCTCTACTGACAGATACATAGTGATATATTCTGCAGATTATTACACCACTGACCTGTCTACAGATCTGCAGAACATTGCTCTGTCCTCTCCACCTCCTGACAGATATATAGTGATATATTCTGCAGAGTATTACACCACTGACCTCTCTAGAGATCTGCAGAACATTGCTCTGTCCTCTACTGACAGATACAGAGTGATATATTCTGCAGATTATTACACCACTGACCTCTCTACAGATCTGCAGAACATTGCTCTGTCCTCTCCACCTCCTGACAGATACAGAGTGATATATTCTGCAGATTATTACACCACTGACCTCTCTACAGATCTGCAGAACATTGCTCTGTCCTCCACTGACAGATACAGAGTGATATATTCTGCAGATTATTACACCAGTGACCTCTCTACAGATCTGCAGAACATTGCTCTGTCCTCTACTGACATACATAGTGATATATTCTGCAGATTATTACACCACTGACCTCTCTAGATATCTGCAGAACATTGCTCTGTCCTCTACTGACAGATACAGAGTGATATATTCTGCAGATTATTACACCACTGACCTCTCTAGAGATCTGCAGAACATTGCTCTGTCCTCTACTGACAGATACATAGTGATATATTCTGCAGATTATTACACCACTGACCTCTCTACAGATCTGCAGAACATCGCTCCTCTACCTCCTGACAGATACAGAGTGATATATTCTGCAGATTATTACACCACTGACCTCTCTAGATATCTGCAGAACATTGCTCTGTCCTCTACTGACAGATACAGAGTGATATATTCTGCAGATTATTACACCACTGACCTCTCTACAGATCTGCAGAACATTGCTCTGTCCTCTCCACCTCCTGACAGATACAGAGTGATATATTCTGCAGATTATTACACCACTGACCTCTCTAGATATCTGCAGAACATTGCTCTGTCCTCTACTGACAGATACATAGTGATATATTCTGCAGAATATTACACCACTGACCTCTCTACAGATCTGCAGAACATTGCTCTGTCCTCTACTGACAGATACAGAGTGATATATTCTGCAGATTATTACACCACTGACCTCTCTACAGATCTGCAGAACATTGCTCTGTCCTCTACTGACAGATACATAGTGATATATTCTGCAGATTATTACACCACTGACCTCTCTAGATATCTGCAGAACATTGCTCTGTCCTCTACTGACAGATACATAGTGATATATTCTGCAGATTATTACACCACTGACCTCCCTAGAGATCTGCAGAACATTGCTCTGTCCTCTACTGACAGATACATAGTGATATATTCTGCAGATTATTACACCACTGACCTGTCTACAGATCTGCAGAACATTGCTCTGTCCTCTCCACCTCCTGACAGATATATAGTGATATATTCTGCAGAGTATTACACCACTGACCTCTCTACAGATCTGCAGAACATTGCTCTGTCCTCTACTGACAGATACAGAGTGATATATTCTGCAGATTATTACACCACTGACCTCTCTACAGATCTGCAGAACATTGCTCTGTCCTCTCCACCTCCTGACAGATACAGAGTGATATATTCTGCAGATTATTACACCACTGACCTCTCTAGATATCTGCAGAACATTGCTCTGTCCTCTACTGACAGATACAGAGTGATATTATTCTGCAGATTATTACACACTGACCTCTCTAGAGATCTGCAGAACATTGCTCTGTCCTCTACTGACAGATACATAGTGATATATTCTGCAGATTATTACACCACTGACCTCTCTACAGATCTGCAGAACATTGCTCCTGTATCACATGACAGATATATGGTGATATATTCTGCAGATTATTACACCACTGACCTCTCTACAGATCTGCAGAACATCGCTCCTCTACCTCCTGACAGATACAGAGTGATATATTCTGCAGATTATTACACCACTGACCTCTCTAGATATCTGCAGAACATTGCTCTGTCCTCTACTGACAGATACAGAGTGATATATTCTGCAGATTATTACACCACTGACCTCTCTAGAGATCTGCAGAACATTGCTCTGTCCTCTACTGACAGATACATAGTGATATATTCTGCAGATTATTACACCACTGACCTCTCTACAGATCTGCAGAACATTGCTCCTGTATCACATGACAGATATATGGTGATATATTATGCAGATTATTACACCACTGACCTCTCTAGATATCTGCAGAACATTGCTCTGTCCTCTACTGACAGATACAGAGTGATATATTCTGCAGATTATTACACCACTACCCTCTCTACAGAGCTGCAGAACATTGCTCTGTCCTCTCCACCTCCTGACAGATATATAGTGATATAATCTGCAGAGTATTACACCACTGACCTCTCTACAGATCTGCAGAACATTGCTCCTGTATCACATGACAGATATATGGTGATATATTCTGCAGATTATTATACCACTGACCTCTCTAGATATCTGCAGAACATTGCTCTGTCCTCTACTGACAGATACATAGTGATATATTCTGCAGATTATTACACCACTGACCTCTCTACAGATCTGCAGAACATTGCTCTGTCCTCTCCACCTCCTGACAGATACATAGTGATGTATTCTGCAGATTATTACACCACTGACCTCTATACAGATCTGCAGAACATTGCTCTGTCCTCTTCGCCTCCTGACAGATACAGAGTGATATATTCTGCAGATTATTACACCACTGACCTCTCTACAGATCTGCAGAACATTGCTCTGTCCTCTACTGACAGATACAGAGTGATATATTCTGCAGATTATTACACCACTGACCTCTCTACAGATCTGCAGAACATTGCTCTGTCCTCTACTGACAGATACATAGTGATATATTCTGCAGATTATTACAACACTGTCCTCTCTACAGATCTGCAGAACATTGCTCTGTCCTCTACTGACAGATACATAGTGATATATTCTGCAGATTATTACACCACTGACCTCTCTACAGATCTGCAGAACATTGCTCTGTCCTCTACTGACAGATACAGAGTGATATATTCTGCAGATTATTACACCACTGACCTCTCTACAGATCTGCAGAACATTGCTCTGTCCTCTCCACCTCCTGACAGATACATAGTGATATATTCTGCAGATTATTACACCACTGACCTCTCTAGAGATCTGCAGAACATTGCTCTGTCCTCTACTGACAGATACATAGTGATATATTCTGCAGATTATTACACCACTGACCTCTCTACAGATCTGCAGAACATTGCTCTGTCCTCTACTGACAGATACATAGTGATATATTCTGCAGATTATTACAACACTGTCCTCTCTACAGATCTGCAGAACATTGCTCTGTCCTCTACTGACAGATACATAGTGATATATTCTGCAGATTATTACACCACTGACCTCTCTACAGATCTGCAGAACATTGCTCTGTCCTCTACTGACAGATACAGAGTGATATATTCTGCAGATTATTACACCACTGACCTCTCTACAGATCTGCAGAACATTGCTCTGTCCTCTCCACCTCCTGACAGATACATAGTGATATATTCTGCAGATTATTACACCACTGACCTCTCTAGAGATCTGCAGAACATTGCTCTGTCCTCTACTGACAGATACATAGTGATATATTCTGCAGATTATTACACCACTGACCTCTCTACAGATCTGCAGAACATTGCTCTGTCCTCTACTGACAGATACATAGTGATATATTCTGCAGATTATTACACCACTGACCTCTCTACAGGTCTGCAGAACATTGCTCTGTCCTCTACTGACAGATACAGAGTGATATATTCTGCAGATTATTACACCACTGACCTCTCTACAGATCTGCAGAACATTGCTCTGTCCTCTCCACCTCCTGACAGATACATAGTGATATATTCTGCAGATTATTACACCACTGACCTCTCTAGAGATCTGCAGAACATTGCTCTGTCCTCTACTGACAGATACATAGTGATATATTCTGCAGATTATTACACCACTGACCTCTCTACAGATCTGCAGAACATTGCTCTGTCCTCTACTGACAGATACATAGTGATATATTCTGCAGATTATTACACCACTGACCTCTCTACAGGTCTGCAGAACATTGCTCTGTCCTCTTCACCTCCTGACAGATACATAGTGATATATTCTGCAGATTATTACACCACTGACCTGTCTACAGATCTGCAAAACATTGCTCCTGTATCACATGACAGATACAGAGTGATATATTCTGCAGATTATTACACCACTGACCTCTCTACAGATCTGCAGAACATTGCTCTGTCCCTCTCCACCTCCTGACAGATACATAGTGATATATTCTGCAGATTATTACACCACTGACCTGTCTAGAGATCTGCAGAACATTGCTCTGTCCTCTACTGACAGATACAGAGTGATATATTCTGCAGATTATTACACCACTGACCTCTCTACAGATCTGCAGAACATTGCTCTGTCCTCTACTGACAGATACAGAGTGATATATTCTGCAGATTATTACACCACTGACCTCTCTACAGATCTGCAGAACATTGCTCTGTCCTCTCCACCTCCTGACAGATACATAGTGATATATTCTGCAGATTATTACCACTGACCTCTCTACAGATCTGCAGAACATTGCTCTGTCCTCTCCACCTCCTGACAGATACAGAGTGATATATTCTGCAGATTATTACACCACTGACCTCTCTAGAGATCTGCAGAACATTGCTCTGTCCTCTCCACCTCCTGACAGATACAGAGTGGATATATTCTGCAGATTATTACACCACTGACCTCTCTACAGATCTGCAGAACATTGCTCTGTCCTCTACTGACAGATACAGAGTGATATATTCTGCAGATTATTACACCACTGACCTCTCTAGATATCTGCAGAACATTGCTCTGTCCTCTACTGACAGATACAGAGTGATATATTCTGCAGATTATTACACCACTGACCTCTCTACAGATCTGCAGAACATTGCTCTGTCCTCTACTGACAGATACATAGTGATATATTCTGCAGATTATTACACCACTGACCTGTCTACAGATCTGCAGAACATTGCTCTGTCCTCTCCACCTCCTGACAGATACAGAGTGATATATTCTGCAGATTATTACACCACTGACCTCTCTAGAGATCTGCAGAACATTGCTCTGTCCTCTACTGACAGATACATAGTGATATATTCTGCAGATTATTACACCACTGACCTGTCTACAGATCTGCAGAACATTGCTCTGTCCTCTCCACCTCCTGACAGATACAGAGTGATATATTCTGCAGATTATTACACCACTGACCTCTCTAGAGATCTGCAGAACATTGCTCTGTCCCTCTACTGACAGATACATAGTGATATATTCTGCAGATTATTACACCACTGACCTGTCTACAGATCTGCAGAACATTGCTCTGTCCTCTCCACCTCCTGACAGATATATAGTGATATATTCTGCAGAGTATTACACCACTGACCTCTCTACAGATCTGCAGAACATTGCTCTGTCCCTCTCCACCTCCTGACAGATACAGAGTGATATATTCTGCAGATTATTACACCACTGACCTCTCTACAGATCTGCAGAACATTGCTCTGTCCCTCTACTGACAGATACAGAGTGATATATTCTGCAGATTATTACACCACTGACCTCTCTACAGATCTGCAGAACATTGCTCTGTCCTCTCCACCTCCTGACAGATACAGAGTGATATATTCTGCAGATTATTACACCACTGACCTCTCTAGATATCTGCAGAACATTGCTCTGTCCTCTACTGACAGATACAGAGTGATATATTCTGCAGATTATTACACCACTGACCTCTCTACAGATCTGCAGAACATTGCTCTGTCCTCTCCACCTCCTGACAGATACAGAGTGATATATTCTGCAGATTATTACACCACTGACCTGTCTACAGATCTGCAGAACATTGCTCTGTCCTCTACTGACAGATACAGAGTGATATATTCTGCAGATTATTACAACACTGTCCTCTCTACAGATCTGCAGAACATTGCTCTGTCCTCTACTGACAGATACAGAGTGATATATTCTGCAGATTATTACACCACTGACCTCTCTACAGATCTGCAGAACATTGCTCTGTCCTCTACTGACAGATACAGAGTGATATATTCTGCAGAGTATTACACCACTGACCTCTCTACAGATCTGCAGAACATTGCTCCTGTATCACATGACAGATATATGGTGATATATTCTGCAGATTATTACACCACTGACCTCTCTAGATATCTGCAGAACATTGCTCTGTCCTCTACTGACAGATACAGAGTGATATATTCTGCAGATTATTACACCACTGACCTCTCTACAGATCTGCAGAACATTGCTCTGTCCTCTACTGACAGATACATAGTGATATATTCTGCAGATTATTACACCACTGACCTCTACAGATCTGCAGAACATTGCTCTGTCCTCTACTGACAGATACATAGTGATATATTCTGCAGATTATTACACCACTGTCCTCTCTAGATATCTGCAGAACATTGCTCTGTCCTCTCCACCTCCTGACAGATACAGAGTGATATATTCTGCAGATTATTACACCACTGACTTCTCTACAGATCTGCAGAACATTGCTCTGTCCTCTACTGACAGATACATAGTGATATATTCTGCAGATTATTACACCACTGACCTGTCTACAGATCTGCAGAACATTGCTCTGTCCTCTCCACCTCCTGACAGATATATAGTGATATATTCTGCAGAGTATTACACCACTGACCTCTCTAGAGATCTGCAGAACATTGCTCTGTCCTCTACTGACAGATACAGAGTGATATATTCTGCAGATTATTACACCACTGACCTCTCTACAGATCTGCAGAACATTGCTCTGTCCTCTCCACCTCCTGACAGATACAGAGTGATATATTCTGCAGATTATTACACCACTGACCTCTCTACAGATCTGCAGAACATTGCTCTGTCCTCCACTGACAGATACAGAGTGATATATTCTGCAGATTATTACACCAGTGACCTCTCTACAGATCTGCAGAACATTGCTCTGTCCTCTACTGACATACATAGTGATATATTCTGCAGATTATTACACCACTGACCTCTCTAGATATCTGCAGAACATTGCTCTGTCCTCTACTGACAGATACAGAGTGATATATTCTGCAGATTATTACACCACTGACCTCTCTAGAGATCTGCAGAACATTGCTCTGTCCTCTACTGACAGATACATAGTGATATATTCTGCAGATTATTACACCACTGACCTCTCTACAGATCTGCAGAACATCGCTCCTCTACCTCCTGACAGATACAGAGTGATATATTCTGCAGATTATTACACCACTGACCTCTCTAGATATCTGCAGAACATTGCTCTGTCCTCTACTGACAGATACAGAGTGATATATTCTGCAGATTATTACACCACTGACCTCTCTACAGATCTGCAGAACATTGCTCTGTCCTCTCCACCTCCTGACAGATACAGAGTGATATATTCTGCAGATTATTACACCACTGACCTCTCTAGATATCTGCAGAACATTGCTCTGTCCTCTACTGACAGATACATAGTGATATATTCTGCAGATTATTACACCACTGACCTCTCTAGATATCTGCAGAACATTGCTCTGTCCTCTACTGACAGATACAGAGTGATATATTCTGCAGATTATTACACCACTGACCTCTCTACAGATCTGCAGAACATCGCTCCTCTACCTCCTGACAGATACAGAGTGATATATTCTGCAGATTATTACACCACTGACCTCTCTAGATATCTGCAGAACATTGCTCTGTCCTCTACTGACAGATACAGAGTGATATATTCTGCAGATTATTACACCACTGACCTCTCTACAGATCTGCAGAACATTGCTCTGTCCTCTCCACCTCCTGACAGATACAGAGTGATATATTCTGCAGATTATTACACCACTGACCTCTCTAGATATCTGCAGAACATTGCTCTGTCCTCTACTGACAGATACATAGTGATATATTCTGCAGATTATTACACCACTGACCTCTCTACAGATCTGCAGAACATTGCTCCTGTATCACATGACAGATATATGGTGATATATTCTGCAGATTATTACACCACTGACCTCTCTAGATATCTGCAGAACATTGCTCTGTCCTCTACTGACAGATACAGAGTGATATATTCTGCAGATTATTACACCACTACCCTCTCTACAGATCTGCAGAACATTGCTCTGTCCTCTCCACCTCCTGACAGATATATAGTGATATAATCTGCAGAGTATTACACCACTGACCTCTCTACAGATCTGCAGAACATTGCTCCTGTATCACATGACAGATATATGGTGATATATTCTGCAGATTATTACACCACTGACCTCTCTAGATATCTGCAGAACATTGCTCTGTCCTCTACTGACAGATACATAGTGATATATTCTGCAGATTATTACACCACTGACCTCTCTACAGATCTGCAGAACATTGCTCTGTCCTCTACTGACAGATACATAGTGATATATTCTGCAGATTATTACACCACTGACCTCTCTACAGATCTGCAGAACATTGCTCTGTCCTCTACTGACAGATACAGAGTGATATATTCTGCAGATTATTACACCACTGACCTCTCTAGAGATCTGCAGAACATTGCTCTGTCCTCTCCACCTCCTGACAGATACATAGTGATATATTCTGCAGATTATTACACCACTGACCTCTCTACAGATCTGCAGAACATTGCTCTGTCCTCTACTGACAGATACATAGTGATATATTCTGCAGATTATTACACCACTGACCTCTCTACAGATCTGCAGAACATTGCTCCTCTACCTCCTGACAGATACATAGTGATATATTCTGCAGATTATTACACCACTGACCTCTCTAGAGATCTGCAGAACATTGCTCTGTCCTCTACTGACAGATACATAGTGATATATTCTGCAGATTATTACACCACTGTCCTCTCTACAGATCTGCAGAACATTGCTCTGTCCTCTACTGACAGATACATAGTGATATATTCTGCAGATTATTACACCACTGACCTCTCTACAGATCTGCAGAACATTGCTCTGTCCTCTACTGACAGATACAGAGTGATATATTCTGCAGATTATTACACCACTGACCTCTCTACAGATCTGCAGAACATTGCTCTGTCCTCTACTGACAGATACATAGTGATATATTCTGCAGATTATTACACCACTACCCTCTCTACAGATCTGCAGAACATTGCTCTGTCCTCTCCACCTCCTGACAGATATATAGTGATATAATCTGCAGAGTATTACACCACTGACCTCTCTACAGATCTGCAGAACATTGCTCCTGTATCACATGATAGATATATGGTGATATATTCTGCAGATTATTACACCACTGACCTCTCTAGATATCTGCAGAACATTGCTCTGTCCTCTACTGACAGATACATAGTGATATATTCTGCAGATTATTACACCACTGACCTCTCTACAGATCTGCAGAACATTGCTCTGTCCTCTACTGACAGATACATAGTGATATATTCTGCAGATTATTACACCACTGACCTCTCTACAGATCTGCAGAACATTGCTCTGTCCTCTACTGATAGATACAGAGTGATATATTCTGCAGATTATTACACCACTGACCTCTCTAGAGATCTGCAGAACATTGCTCTGTCCTCTCCACCTCCAGACAGATACATAGTGATATATTCTGCAGATTATTACACCACTGACCTCTCTACAGATCTGCAGAACATTGCTCTGTCCTCTCCACCTCCTGACAGATACAGAGTGATATATTCTGCAGATTATTACACCACTGACCTCTCTAGATATCTGCAGAACATTGCTCTGTCCTCTACTGACAGATACAGAGTGATATATTCTGCAGATTATTACACCACTGACCTCTCTACAGATCTGCAGAACATTGATCTGTCCTCTACTGACAGATACAGAGTGATATATTCTGCAGATTATTACACCACTGACCTGTCTACAGATCTGCAGAACATTGCTCTGTCCTCTACTGACAGATACATAGTGATATATTCTGCAGATTATTACAACACTGTCCTCTCTACAGATCTGCAGAACATTGCTCTGTCCTCTACTGACAGATACAGAGTGATATATTCTGCAGATTATTACACCACTGACCTCTCTACAGATCTGCAGAACATTGCTCTGTCCTCTACTGACAGATACATAGTGATATATTCTGCAGATTATTACACCACTGACCTCTCTACAGATCTGCAGAACATTGCTCTGTCCTCTACTGACAGATACAGAGTGATATATTCTGCAGATTATTACACCACTGACCTCTCTACAGATCTGCAGAACATTGCTCTGTCCTCTACTGACAGATACATAGTGATATATTCTGCAGATTATTACACCACTGACCTGTCTACAGATCTGCAGAACATTGCTCCTGTATCACATGACAGATACAGAGTGATATATTCTGCAGATTATTACACCACTGACCTCTCTACAGATCTGCAGAACATTGCTCTGTCCTCTCCACCTCCTGACAGATACATAGTGATATATTCTGCAGATTATTACACCACTGACCTGTCTAGAGATCTGCAGAACATTGCTCTGTCCTCTACTGACAGATACAGAGTGATATATTCTGCAGATTATTACCACTGACCTCTCTACAGATCTGCAGAACATTGCTCTGTCCTCTACTGACAGATACAGAGTGATATATTCTGCAGATTATTACACCACTGACCTCTCTACAGACCTGCAGAACATTGCTCTGTCCTCTCCACCTCCTGACAGATACAGAGTGATATATTCTGCAGATTATTACACCACTGACCTCTCTACAGATCTGCAGAACATTGCTCTGTCCTCTCCACCTCCTGACAGATACAGAGTGATATATTCTGCAGATTATTACACCACTGACCTCTCTAGAGATCTGCAGAACATTGCTCTGTCCTCTACTGACAGATACAGAGTGATATATTCTGCAGATTATTACACCACTGACCTCTCTAGAGATCTGCAGAACATTGCTCTGTCCTCTACTGACAGATACAGAGTGATATATTCTGCAGATTATTACACCACTGACCTCTACAGATCTGCAGAACATTGCTCTGTCCTCTCCACCTCCTGACAGATACAGAGTGATATATTCTGCAGATTATTACACCACTGACCTGTCTAGAGATCTGCAGAACATTGCTCTGTCCTCTACTGACAGATACAGAGTGATATATTCTGCAGATTATTACACCACTGACCTCTCTACAGATCTGCAGAACATTGCTCCTGTATCACATGACAGATATATGGTGATATATTCTGCAGATTATTACACCACTGACCTCTCTAGATATCTGCAGAACATTGCTCTGTCCTCTACTGACAGATACAGAGTGATATATTCTGCAGATTATTACACCACTGACCTCTCTACAGATCTGCAGAACATTGCTCTGTCCTCTACTGACAGATACATAGTGATATATTCTGCAGATTATTACACCACTGACCTCTACAGATCTGCAGAACATTGCTCTGTCCTCTCCACCTCCTGACAGATACATAGTGATATATTCTGCAGAGTATTACACCTATAACCTTCGGACCCCCATAGAACACAGGTTCCCTGGATAAATTGCCCAATCTAGAAATGAAAACACTAAAAATTGTAAAAATAAATCTGTTTATTATAGAATCTGGTAGAATTTCTGTGCGGTTTTCTGTGGCTCCGGCCCTTTAACATGCGATGATCGGTGAGATGAAGAGGGGGAGGGTCCTTCTTCACCCGTGGATATGGCCGCCAGTCCACCCTTACACAGCTCGATCCTGGATCAGAAGAAACCGGAAACCGGAAACGTTTTTCATATTTTCCAAAGTCGGATCCTAGAAAAGGAAAAAATACAAATAAGCAAAAAAATTCACAAAACCTTCACCACAAGGAGAAGATGAAGACGAGCGGAAGACGTCAGACTTACCGGATCTCGCGTCTGCTCATCACTGGAGGAGTCTTCATGGGAATTTCTGATGGTTTAGGTGGTAAAGACCACAATATTGGGGTGACAACTGCAAAACAAACCAGAAATTCAGTGTCCAGGCGGCTGTAGAAGAGTCGTGAGGTGAGAAGATCATCAGTGGACGGCACTTACCTCACCTAAAGATGGTAAATGGGCCCCGAGCGGCAGATGGAAATAAGATGGCCGCTATCTCTCCCGGGGGTTGGGGGCCCGGATGGTAAATGGGCCCCAAGTGGCAGATGTTACTAAAATGGCCACTTTCTCTTTCGGGGGTTGGAGGCCCTGATGTTAACCGTAGCCCCCGAAAGGTCGTCCATCTCCACATCAGGAGCTGGAAATTGGCGTCCGCCAACCTCCATCTTCCCATCCTCCATCTCCACGTCCTCTGGAAACTGGCGTCCGCCAGCCTCCATCTTCTCATCCTCCTCCTCCATCTCCACGTCCTCTGGAAACTGGCGTCCGCCAACCTCCATCTTCTCATCCTCCTCCTCCATCTCCACGTCCTCCGGAAATTGGCGTCCGCCAACCTCCATCTTCTCTACAACACTCATCATTGGAAACATCACCATCCTCCTCCTCTTCATATGAGACACGTCCATGACGAGAGCCAGCAAGAGAAACTGACACCGCGGTCAATGTGTGACCCCAATTTATAAACTTGATGATGTCACAACCTGAGGGCCATTATGTGCAAACGGAACACATGCAGATCACAGGCCCCGCCCTTCACATGACATCACGCTCAGATTCTCTAGAGGACGTCACGCTCAGAGAAATAGAATCTGCCCACATTCTAGATGACATCACAAGAAGCGTATCCCAGTGAACCGTTACAACAGAGCGGCCATTTATAACGTAATATGGTAGAAGAATACAGACAGTCGGGGGTTTTAAATAAAACATTTTTACACCGTTCACTGTGTGAGTCAAATAATGCTATGTTGTAATAGTTCTGGACTTTTACCGATGCAGCGATACCAATTTTATTATTATTTTTACATTGTTCTTGGTGAATAATGGGAAATGTTTTTTTTTTTACACACATTTTATTAGTTCCCCTAGGGGACTTGAACCAGTGATCATTAGATCGCTGGTACAATACACTGCAATACATGGATGAGTTACGGAAACAGCGTAACTCGCTGAGCTACGCTGTTTCCGGAACTCCCATAGTAGTGAATGTCCGTTATAGAAGCAGCGTAGCGTGCTACTCTGTAGCCGTAACTACTATTCACTTCTATGGGAGTTGCGGAAACTGCGTAGCTCAGAACATGTAACCAGGAAGTGAAGTGGCCGGAAGACCGCGGAGCCGGGTAAGATGGAATGGGGCTTAGGGGGCCCCGTTCTAGAGATATTACACCTGTGGATATGTCATAAATGTCCTTCGTAGGAAAACCAATATAAATGCTGCGGTCGCTATTGACCGCAGTATTTAACTAGTTAAACAGCGCCATCTCTGTTCCTAGCCGGTAGTGCAGCGTGTCAGAAGCTGACACCTGCAGTGTATGGAGCAGGCTCAGCGCGTGAGCCCGCTCCATACATCATCCCCTCCCCCGCCTGATGATGTGCTGGCACATCATGGGTCGGGAAGGGGTTAAGTAAGGAGCGGTCAGGGGGCCCGGCACTGCCGACCATAACACGCAGGGACTTGTTAGCAAGATTTATTCTTGCTAAAAACTGCGCCTTATAGTCCGAAAAATACGGTATATATATATATTGATTGTAGATTTTTTCAATTGTATTTTCGGTACATAATTAACCCTTTCATGACCAGGGGTCATTGATGCCCCTGCGTCCAGGTCACATTTTCCGTTTCTGATTTGCACTTCTTTAGACGATAATAACTTTGCAACCGCTTTGAATATCACAACTATTTTAACTTTGATTTTTACAAGACTTATGAGGCTTTCATTTTCTAGATTAGTTTAATTAATTCCATGTTTCACAATTTTATTATGAGCAGAAAAATCACAAAAAAAATTGAAAAATAAACAATTTTGTCATTTTTGAAAATAGATTTACCCGTTATTTATGTGTGTGTGTGTGTGCGTTATATATATATAAATATATACACATATATATATACACATACATATACACATACATACATATATACACATACATATATACACACACATACATATATACACATACATATATACACATACATACACACACATATACATATATACACATACATATATACACATACATACACACACATACATATATATATATATATATATACACACATATATATACACATATACATATATACACATACATATACACACATACATACACACACACATATACACACATCCATACACACACATACATATATACACACACATACATACATACATACATACATACACACACACATATATACACATACATATATACACATACATATATACACACACATACATATATACACATACATATATACACATCCATATACACATACATATATACACATACACATATATATATATATACACATACATATATACACATACATACACACACACATACATATACACATACATACACACACATACAGACACATACATATATACACATACATACACACACATATATATATACACACATACATACACACACATACATATATACACATACATACACACACATACATACACACACATACATATATACACATACATATATACACATACATACATACACACATACATACACACACATACATACATATATACACACTGTTGCAGCTCTTTAAAGGGAAGGTGTCACGGAAAATTTTATTTTTTATATAATATTGCTTTTAGTAGGTCATTAAAATAAATTGTATTTATTTGTGTTGTACTTTTTATTTTTTTCTTTCTTTTACGTCTCTATGGGGACTGCCATTTTTTTTGTCATCTCTGTATGTGTTGATTAACGACACGTACAAAGATGGAATACGGCAGCTACAGTGCATAGGAGTCAATGAACGGCTCCCGTCCATTGCCTCTGCTCTCTGGCTCTGTACTGCGCAGACGCAGGTCAGAGTCACACAGCAGAGCAGCTGTTTGCAGGGAGAGAGCAGGCGCCATCATGAAGACCAGCTGCACTGCATGTAAGATGTGTGTGTCTGTCCCACTCTCTATCTCACAGACCCCCGCTCTCGTGACCCCCCCCCCACCCGACGGCCCCCCCTGTAGTCGTGCAGGAGACTCTGTATAAAGGACACATGATGTAACTGTCCTGGGAATGCTGGGTGATAATATGCCTGGTGTTAGTGTGGTACCCAGCTTTCCCAGACCCCTGTCACATTCCCAAACATTCTCAGCACAACTAGAGAGATTTACCGTTCAGGGGTCTGGGAAAGCTGGGTGACCACCATTACCCCTCCTACTGGAGAGTTTGGGGATGTGACTAATGAACCTCTCACACTCCAGTAGGAGGGGTAATGGTGGTCACCCAGCTTTCCCAGACGCAGATATAACCAGGAAATGGCTGGATGGACGGGCTGAGGGTGCACAGCGTTTTTGGTGATCCCCCTCTGTCATGTGATCGGACCTAGGTTACCGGTTCATCTGACGGGGTTCATGTGACTATAAATCTGTCCATAACGAGAGACAGTGCACTCAGGACAAGCCCTGCCCTCATGCCGTAGTTGTGGTTCTGTCTGCAGTGATGGCGGTGGGTGGCTCTGACACCCGCCTCCCCCGTCGGGTCATCTCAGGACAGAAGGGGTGTCCGGATTGGAGACAAAGCGCCGCACCTGTCCTCAGGTTGTGTCTGGTATTGCAGTTCACCTCCATTGAAGTGAATAGGACAGAGCTGTAATACCACACCCGACCTGAGGACAGGTGCGGCGCCATGTTTTCCTGGACGACCCCTTTAACACTTTTCTCGTGTCTGCAGTGCTGTGTGTGTGTGTGTGTGTGTGTGTGTGAGTGTATGGGGCAGAGCGGAGTGTTAATGCGCGCCGCTGATACTTCATAGCCGCTTATCAGCTGTTTTGAAGAATCAGCGGCAAGCACCCCCCCCCCCACACACACACACACACACACAAACACGCAAAATCAAGTATATATATATAGGTGTAACCTGTCAGTGTAACCCTGCCTGTAATGATAATGAGATGGTACATTATGAATGGTGGATTCTGTATTATCTATATATACACGTTACCTGTCAGTGTAATCCTGCCTGTGATGATAATGAGATGAGTGCTGAGAAATGATCTCTACAGAACAGGAAGGGTCAGTCTATTATGAATGGTGGATTCTTTGTTATATACATATATAGATGTTACCTGTCAGTGTAATCCTGCCTGTGATGATAATGAGAGGTGTGATGAGAAGTGATTTATACAGAACAGGAAGGGTCAGTCCATTATGAATGGTGGATTCTGTATTATCTATATATAGATGTTACCTGTCAGTGTAATCCTGCCTGTGATGATAAGGAGATGAGTGCTGAGAAATGATCTCTACAGAACAGGAAGGGTCAGTCTATTATGAATGGTGGATTCTTTGTTATCTACATATATAGATGTTACCTGTCAGTGTAATCCTGCCTGTGATGATAATGAGATGACTGCTGAGAACTGTAAGGAGCAGTCTACTATGAGACTCATTGGCCAGAGGGCAAACTGCAAGATTAGATAAAGACAAAAAAATAATATAAAAAAAAACACCAAAAAATCATAAAAAACATGTTTAACAGAAACTTGATTTAAACAATAGATCATTTTCTGATGACACATTCTCTGTAAGTGGTTGAACTGAGCTTTTCTAGATCTCGGCCTAGAGTGCCGCTGTTAATCGCAGCCGCTGCCCCCCAAAATCTGATGCTAAACCTAGTGCATGACCGGATTCAGAGAGCGCCTTGTAGAGAACTTCTATGTGCAGTCACAGCTCCCTCAGGTCCTGCACTATGTATAATACAGTGTCTGACGTGTTACTGTAATGTAGAACTAAGGAGGAACCCCACCTTAAAGAGAACAGAAAGGAGAAGACCTTTTCTCTCCTCAGTAGATGTTGACTCGCTCATTGCTGTGACGCTATCTAATCATAGTGGACAGCCTCACAGCGATGCAAAGACCTGCAGGAAATTTCTCAAAATCAGCAGGTTTTCTGCATCGCTGTGAAGTGGTCCGCTCTGATTGGACAGCGTCACAGCAAAAAGTGAGGCAACGCCTACTGAGGAGAGATGGTGTCTCCTCTTTGTACCTTTAATTACAACACGCATATGTTAGGTGCAAAACGGAGTAAGGGCTGTAGTGGAACAACATGGAGGGGGGCAAAAAAGAAAATGACAGCGTTGGAATCTGGAGGACGCCAAGTATAAGGGGAGGAATGTGGTTAAAAAAACAACAACAAATAACACAGCAGGTCCTACTTAACCCCTTATTGACCGGGCCATTTTGCACGTTAATCACCAAGGATTATTTTTTGTTTTTTCACGGTCGCATTCCAAGAGTCGTAACTTTTTTTTTATTCCGTGGACATCGCCGTATAAGGGCTTGTTTTTTGCGGGACGAGTTGTATTTTGTAATTGTACCATTTTTAGATGCTTATAATATATTGATTAACTTTTATTAACTTTATTTTAGGAGAATATTGAAAATAAGCCGCTATTCCAGCATTAATTTTCACGTTATAAATTTACGCTGTTTACTGTGCCGCGTAAATAACATGTTCACTTTATTCTATGGGTCGGCACGATAACGGGGATACCAAATATGTAAAGGTTTTATATGTTTTCCTGCGTTTGCACAATAAAAAGCATTTTAGAAAAAAATTACTTGTTTTTGCATCGCCGCGTTCCAAGAGACGTAATGTTTTTATTTTTCCGTCGATGTGGCCGTATGGGGGCTTGATTTTTGCGGGCCAATGCGTAGTTTTCATTAGTACTATTTTGGGGTACATAGGACTTATAGATTAATTTTAATTTTATTTTTTATGGGGGGAATGGGAGAAAAGAGAGAATTTTGCCGTTGTTTTTTGCAGTTTTTTTGGACGCCGTTCATCCGGCGGTTTAATTAATGTGTTCATTTTATTGGTCAAGTTGTTACGATCGCGGGGATACCATATATGTGCATGTGTGATTTGTTTTGACACTTTTACTGAGTAAAACCACTTTTTGGGAAAAAAAGTAGTTTTATTTGATTTTGACTGTAATTATTTTTTTTTTTTTTAACAAATTTATTTAACTGATTGACATATTTTTTTTAAGTCCCACCAGGGGACGTCACTATGCGATGTGCCGATCGCATATATAATGCTTTGGTATACTTCGTATACCGAAGCATTATTGCCTGTCAGTGTAAAACTGACAGGCAGCCTGTTAGGTCATGCCTCCGGCGTCTTTGTTAGACCCCCGGCTGTCATGGAAACCCGACGGCGACCCACGATTTGTTTGCGGGGGCGCCGATCGGGTGACAGAGGGAGCTCCCTCCCTCTGTCAAACACATTAGATGCCGCTGTCACTATTGACAGCGGCATTTAATGGGTTAAACTGCCGGAATCGGAGCGCGCTTCGATTCCGGCAGTTGCAGCAGGAGCCAGGCTGTGTATAACAGCCGTGCTCCTGCCGCTGATCGCGTGGGTACACTGGCAGTACCCGCGCCATCACAGGACGGATATATCCGTCCTCCTGCGCGAACTAGCAGCTGCTGAGGACGGATATATCCGTCCTTCGGCGTTAAGGAGTTAATAAACCACGGAGTTCACTTTCTAAATTCATTATTACTGACCTCTGGTAACACCTCCTGGAATTTCCTCCTCCACTTCACTCTTACACGGTTGAGCGCCCCTCACCCGCTCTTCTTCTTCATCCTCCACTTTAATATCAGTCAGATCTTCCCTCTGATTTCACATATGTAACAATACAGCAGAGAGTGCGAAGAATCTAACAGATCAACATAAGAAACCACCAAACTCTATGACCCCATCTATGACCGGAGGACCAAAAAGCTCCGCACCCCCTATATAGATCTGGTATACGGCTCAGCTTCATCTACCTGATGATTCTCTGGGACATTGGGATTTTCCTCTGGACAGTCCTGGGAATACAGAGGACTGGGACATCTCTCTGGCGGATTTCTCCTACTGGATCCATCTGTAGGAAACACACAGTGACTGAATACATGACTACTGTGTATCTGTCTATATATCAGACACTTCTCTCTACACTTCTATGTGTACTGATCAGAGCCGGAATTACAATGTTGAGGTCCTCACTACCGGTGTCGAGGTCCCTGCACCTTGTAAGCCACAGGCCTAAAGGAGACTGTGGACTACCAGAGCGAACGGCGGGGCGTAACTAGCTCCCTGCTCCACCATAATATTTACCTGTATCTGCCCTCTGTGGACGCGGATACACATGAAAGTGGCGGGACACAGGACGCCTCTATTTAGTTACCTGCAACCAAAAATGGTCTGGGTGTCACTTGCTTATTAGCCTCTTAAAGGCTGTGTACACCTCTGTAGGCAATATTTTCTATACATATTAATTAACCCCTTCACGACATGGCTATATACTTTCCAACTCCTGATGCCCTGGGCAGGTGTCACATAAATAAATATTGGCAGAATGGAACAGGGTTGTACTTTTCTGTCCGCCGGCTCTCTCTACAAGTGCCGGCACATCTCCCCCTTAGTTTAATCAAACTTATGCCAAACCCCTGCAGATAGCACCTCATCCCCTGTAGATAGCGCCACTGAAGCTCCCTCTAGGAGCGGAATCATTTGCGTTGCCGTCAACTTGGCTGGAAATTGTGCTTCTAGAGGGAGCCCCTGACGTCTCTGTCCATATATGGACAGTGATGTCAGGGACTCCTCTGGGAGTGGAAATTATGGCCTATTTTTGACCTGTTTAAGAGAACCATTTCTCAAATCTGACGTGTTACTTTAAGGGTATGTGCACACGGGGCTGATAAGATGCAGATTTTCTGCAAAGTATTTAATTGCGAGGAAATCTGCAGCGTATTACAGTAGTAGCAATGAGGATGAGATTTTAACAAATCTCATCTACACGTCACGCCAAAAATGAGTTTGACGTTCCGCCGTGTTTACGCCATGTGGAGACGTATCATAAGTGGGAATAAGATTTTACTTATCCAAGACATTGTGAGATTGTTTTTTCGGAACACGTTGTACTTTATATTAGAGGTAAATTTAGCTCCATACATTCTGTGTTACATAGTTACTAAGGATGAAAAAAGACACAAGTCCATCAAGACCAACCTATAATCCGACCGTGTTGATCCAGAGGAAGATAAAACCCCCATGAGGTGGATGACAATTGTCTCATTAGGGGAAAACTCTTCCCCGACTCCAAATCTGGAAATCAGAATAAATCCCTGGATCACCGTCCCATCTCCAGAATCTAGTACCCATAACTTGTAATATTAAAGAGAACCTCCGATTATACTGACATTATATAGGAAACTATTATACTGCCGGAGTGTGCCGATAATCGTCTTTCTACATGACTTGTATTACCAGGTTTACTTCTGACTACAGCACGACTGCCCATAGTCCACCCTGCCGGCTGCCCATAACTCTGCATTAGGAGACAGCGCGTCCTGCTCGTCTTCATGGCTCCTGTATCCAGAACGGCCGCCAGCGCTGTACAATGTAATGTGACCTCTAATGCAGAATTATGAGCAGCCGGCAGCACGAAATGTAGGGATCTAATGTGATGTAAAAGGAGCCGAAATTGTGGATCTCCTACATTACATGTCATTGTACACACGTGTATATGTACTGCACATGACGGTATTAAGGCCTCAACAAGCAGAGGAAGAGAACACGGCAGGTATAAATGGACAGGGGGCGGAGCTAACTCCGACTGACCAGGCCGCGATAGGCTCTCCCACTCCTGAGCCTGCCACCCTGGTTGGTGGGAGCCGGTGTCAGTCTAAGAGGTCTGGCCTCAGGTGTCGACTGATTAATCCCGGGAGTATACACAGACGTAGTACCTGGCAGATCCTTTACAGATAGTCATCACCGAGACACCTCCAGTGCGGTTACTGTAGAATTTCCCAGCATTCCCAGCAGTGTCACCTCTCCAGTCAGCAGCTCCGTCATCTTGTAGATCAGTTCTAAGATCTTCTTCTCATGTATCCGGGAGTGAGGGGGAGGCTCTGTGATGGGACTACTGCTCCATCCTCCTGACTCATGGATGATGGGAGTCGTACAGTCACACGATGTCTTCTTCACTATTGTGTACTCCTGTGTATGGAGAGAGACACTTAGAGAACTGAACACAGTATTCCCCCCTCAGTAGAAAGAGGGAGATTGTGACCCCGCTGTATAGACCTCTAGTGACCCCACATCTGTAATACTGGAGACCTCACCTACAAAAAGACATTGAGAAAATAGAACGAGGCCAAAACTAAAAAGGAAATAATATTGGGGGACTAGATGGACCATGTGCTCTCCTCCTGCCGTCATCTTCTATGTTTCTATATAGATGTCATCCTGATCCTCCTGGTTCCTTGTCATTGTCATTACTCTACAACATTACTATTGCTGCATTGGTGACATGACACATAACTGACCATATTGGTGGCTGATCTTCAGCTTCTTGACGTCACTTGGAAGGTCTGGACGCTGTTATACAGGACACGGGATTCTTCCTATTATGTATTGTCCCTTCCCTATGTGTGACTTGTTCTATAATGTAGAAAAGTTTACCTCTCCGCTCAGCAGGTAGATGATCTCCAAGGTGAAGTCTAATATTCTTCTGCTCATCTCATTCCTGTCCTTGTCCATCCTTGGTGGGTCATTCAGGAGAAGGAACGTTGTGGAGGAGAAGATGAGAAAACTGGAGGAACTGGAGGATCTAGTACTGCAGATGTCTTTATGAATTAAGGAGAAGATGGAGATCATACAGGGGACATCATCACGTGTGACATACAGAACCTCACTTATTGATCATTGAGAGAAACATCTTCTCAGAGCCGTCACCACATGGAATAAAGGGGTATTCCCAACACGGACAACTCTCCCCAGGATATGCCAGAAATGTCTGATAGATGCGGCTCCACCTCTGGGTGGCCTTGTTAGGCGGTTCCTGTAACTCCTATAGAAAAGAATGGAGAGACACAATCTGCTCAGGTCCTCCTGCTATATAATCTGCTGCCAACAGATCAGACTGGTGGTCAGTGTGACAGATGCCCTTTATGAATGAATACACCCCTAATATAAGTTTTTACAGATATTAGAAGTTACCTCAGAGATCCTGGATCTTCAGAGACATCTAAAATTCTTAATTATTAAAGTATTTCCCTATTCCTTGTAGATTATTTTACCGGATAGCAACTTTATTCACATCTGAAAGACAGATACTAACCATGGTTAATGGGAACCGGCGGTCACGTGTGAATGTGCAGAAGGTCCCGCCAGTCCTGCGAGCATGTGCGGAAGGTCCCGCCAGTCCTGCGAGCATGTGCGGAAGGTCCCGCCAGACCAGTGTGGAGGAGCGGAAGTTCCCGCCAGACCAGTGGGCAGGCGCGGAAGGTCCCGCCAGACCAGCGGGCAGGCGCGGAAGGTCCCGCCAGACCAGCGGGCAGGCGCAGAAGGTCCCGCCAGACCAGTGCGCAGGCGTGGAAGGTCCCGCCAGACCAGTGCGCAGGCGCGGAAGGTCCCGCCAGACCAGTGCGCAGGCACGGAAGGTCCCGCCAGACCAGTGTGCAGGCGTGGAAGGTCCCGCCAGACCAGTGTGCAGGCGCGGAAGGTCCCGCCAGACCAGTGTGCAGGCGCGGAAGGTCCCGCCAGACCAGTGTGCAGGCGCGGAAGTTCCCGCCAGTCCAGTGTGCAGGCGCAGAAGATCCCGCCAGACCAGTGTGCATGCGCAGAACGTCCCACCAATACAGTGTGTATGTCCTGGTAGTTTAGTGTGAGGAAGCAGCATGTATTGTGCTGGGTGTGCAGGATCTCTGCATTATCTTATCACTTAGCAGTCACATCTTACACACAGACTTCTGTAAAGCGTGACCTGTCCTCCATCGTCTACATTACTTGGTGCTTTTCCTTTTAAACCTGTTCCCCCACTTCTTCATTATTCTGTGCTCCTTCTAGACCTGTCCTCTGCTTCTACATTACTCTGTGCTCCTCCTTCTAGACCTGTCCTCTGTTTCTACATTACTCTGTGCCTCTCCTTCTAGACCTGTCCTCTGCTTCTACATTACTCTGTGCTCCTCCTTCTAGACCTGTCCTCTGCTTCTACATTACTCTGTGCTCCTCCTTCTAGACCTGTCCTCTGCTTCTACATTACTCTGTGCTCCTCCTTCTAGACCTGTCCTCTGCTTCTACATTACTCTGTGCTCCTCCTTCTAGACCTGTCCTCTGCTTCTACATTACTCTGTGCTCCTCCTTCTAGACCTGTCCTCTGCTTCTACATTACTCTGTGCTCCTCCTTCTTCTAGACCTGTCCTCTGCTTCTACATTACTCTGTGCTCCTCCTTCTAGACCTGTCCTCTGCTTCTACATTACTCTGTGCTCCTCTTTCTAGACCTGTCCTCTGCTTCTACATTACTCTGTGCTCCTCCTTCTAGACCTGTCCTCTGCTTCTACATTACTCTGTGCTCCTCCTTCTAGACCTGTCCTCTGCTTCTACATTACTCTGTGCTCCTGCTTCTAGACCTGTCCTCTGCTTCTACATTACTCTGTGCTCCTCCTTCTTCTAGACCTGTCCTCTGCTTCTACATTACTCTGTGCTCCTCCTTCTTCTAGACCTGTCCTCTGCTTCTACATTACTCTGTGCTCCTTCTTCTAGACCTGTCCTCTGCTTCTACATTACTCTGTGCTCCTCCTTCTAGACCTGTCCTCTGCTTCTACATTACTCTGTGCTCCTCCTTCTAGACCTGTCCTCTGCTACTACATTACTCTGTGCTTCTCCTTCTAGACCGGTCCTCTGCTTCTACATTACTCTGTGCCTCTCCTTCTAGACCTGTCCTCTGCTTCTACATTACTCTGTGCTCCTCCTTCTAGACCTGTCCTCTGCTTCTACATTACTCTGTGCTCCTCCTTCTTCTAGACCTGTCCTCTGCTTCTACATTACTCTGTGCTCCTCCTTCTTCTAGACCTGTCCTCTGTTTCTACATTACTCTGTGCTCCTCCTTCTAGACCTGTCCACCACCTTCGGCACAGTCGAACACACCCTCCTGATACAAATTCTCTAGTCCCTTGACATCACAGACTTGGCCCTCTCCTGGATCTCCTCATACCTTACCAACTAAAGATTTACTATCGCTCCCTTATGGGTCTCAGTGTTCTGGATCCCTTACTCTTCTCCATCTAAATCTTTGGTCAAATTTACCTCTGGTCTTGATGTTACCTCCCTGCTATCTAGAGTGTCTAACAGTTATCTCCTCTTTCACCTCCCACTTCCTTAAGATTAACATGGAGAAAACGGAATCATCTTTACCCCATTTCACTCAACCCCCTTACCAGAACTATCAAATCACAGTTAATGGCTCCACACATTTCCCCGTCTCACAGGTCCGCTGCATTGTGATAACCCTTAATTTCAAATAGCACAGCCAAGCGCTTACCACTTCTTGCTGCCTCCACCTCAAAAACTCTCTTGAAGTCAGTCTTTCCTCGAACAGACATAAATTCTAGTATATATGCCCTCATCATCTACTGTCTAGACTACTCCAACACCCTTCTCTGTGGCTTCCCATCTAACACTATTGCACCCCTCCTACCCATTCTCAACTCAGCTGCAAGGGTAAATCTACCTCTCCCCTCATTCCACCTCTGCGGTCACTGGCCACCCATTGCCTACCAAATTAAGTTATACATATTAAAAATTACATGCAAGGCTGTCAACAAACCATCCCCTCCATACATCTCTGCCCTAATCTCCCAATACCTCCCCACACATAATCTCCGGTCCTCATAAGACCTTCTTTGTTCTCATTTTATCTGTTCCTCACATCATCGTCTAGATTTCTCCCGTGCTTCCCCTAGTAGTCTACGAGGGCAGGGTCTCTCTCCCTCTGGACCAGTCTGTCATTCAATAATGTTTGTCTCTTCTTATGTACCGTATATATCGGCGTACAAGACGACTTTTTACACCCTTAAAAAAATGTCAAAAGTGTGGGGTCGTCTTATATGCCGGATATTGTCTACATTAGGGATGCACGTTGCAGCCGCACAGCTCAGTATAATACACATGAATGTATGGGAGCGCGGCTGCGGCTGTGTAATTCAGCCACAGCCCCGCTCCTGAGTCATGTTAAGTTCGCGGGGTCAGGATGATGCAATGCGGCCAGCGCTGCACTAATGAGCGGCGGCACTGGAGACAGAACATGGCGGGCGCGCTACAAAACACCCCCATGTTCTGTCTTCAGTGCCTGAACTGACGCTCATTAGTGCAGCGCCGGCCGCATCACCTCATGCTGACCGCGCGCGCACTTCCTGTCAGGAGCGGGGCAATGGCTGTATTACACAGCCGCAGCCCCGCTCTATAAACGGCGGAGATCAGAGAAACCGCTCATCTCCGCCGTTATTCCCCTGAATGCTGCGATCACAGCTGACTGCAGCATTCAGGGGAAAGTGAGAAGGGGGGATGCCCCTGGATCGCGTCACAGGGAATTCCTGTGACGCGATCGAGGGCCATACCATATATGGGCAGACAGCCCAGGGTCTATTGACGGACCCCATGGCTGTCTTACCATATTTCATGTTGTTAGGACATACCCAAGTATGTCCTAACAACTGCCTGTGTATTATCCGTCCACAGGTTAATGTACTGGCACATATCTGATATATGTCAGTACATTAAAGTTTAAAAATAAAGTAAAAACAAAGTATTGTTAAATTGTAAAAAAAATAAATACACCTTCACCTTTTTTACAATAAACATTAAAATAAGTCTCAATACATAAAATACACACATTCAGTAATGGCGCGGACAACAATGTTTTTGCATCATTTATGATGTGTACGCTGTAAAAAAATGAAATAAACACGGCTTTCATTCACTTATTAATGTGAGGCGCGAGGTGCGATGAATTTACCCTCCATGTTCCTCACATTAATAGTAATTAACCCCATCATGTACCTCGCACATTAACCCAATATGACTGAGAAACATGATGGGATTAATTACTATTAATGTGAGGTGCGTTCAAAATTCATCACACGTCGCGCCTCACATCAGAAAACGGAAGAATTTTTTTTTTATTACTGTTGGCAAAAGTATCGAAATCGCAATACTAAACGAAGTATCGGTATCGAAGTCCAAATTCTGGTATCGTGACATCCCTAGTCTACATATTGTCTACACACAGGTTGTGTGTTACCTTGTGAGCCTGCAGTCCGGTACACAGGCTCCCGGGATTCACGGAATCCGCCACGGATCTGAGGGAAGCCGGTATTAGCCGCCAGGGAACATCTCTGTAAGATCCTCTGGCCCGCCCTTTCCTCTCATTCCCTGCCTCTCAGATCTCGAGCGATGAAGCAGCCTATCTGCACATGCGCGAGTTCAAAGAGACAGAGAGTCCTGGGTCCTGCCGCCGATGGCCATAGTGAAGCGCTCCTGCACGAAATGGTGAGTATATCTTAAATTCTATATTTTAAGGGTAAAAGTTGGGGGTCGTCTTATACGCCCAGTCGTCTTATACGCCGACATATACGGTACTTAACCCCTTGGACACGCAGCCAATTCAAATTTTTCCTCCCTCCTTCCAAAAGCCAGAACTTTTTGGTTTTTCCGTTGACATAGCCGTATGAGAACATGTCTTGTGCTGGACGTGAAGTAATTTTAAAAGGGGATTTCCACGATCAGACAACGGATGACCTCCACTGGATAGGTCATCAGTATATGATGGTGGGGGTCCGACACCCGGACCCCGCACAGATCAGCTGCTCCGGCTGCCGGATGTTTTGATCGGTATGCAGTAGTTGGAGCCGGAAGCAAATGGCTCCGACCACTGAACAGCGGCCGTTCTGCAGAACTAAAGGCTCTGCTCCTATTCACTTTAACACTGCAGCACGACCGCTCTATTCCGTGACCGGAGCATCTGCTTTCAGCATGGACGTCTGGTGCCCGGAGGCAGCCGGAGCAGTTGAGCGGTGTGGGGTCCGGGTGTCAGACCCCCACAGATCATATACCGATGGCCTATCTGGTGGAGGTCGTCAGTTGTCCGATCGTGGAAAACCCCTTTAATGTCCCCTATAATGTACTGGGTAAGAGGAAACAATTGTGGGCTGGAATAGCGGAAAACGCAGTGAATCCTATTGATTTTTAGGTTTCGTTTTTGCAGCGTTCACCATGCGGTGAAAATAACTTGTTACCTTTATTCTCCGGGTCAATACGATTACGACGACACCAAATTTATAGATTTATCTTCGACAAGGAAAGAAAAATTTGTCCAAAATAGAAAACAGTTTTGCGACGCCATTTTGAGAAACAGAACGTTTTATATTTCCGGTGATTGCGCGGTGTGAAGGGTTTTATATTTCCGGTGATTGCGCGGTGTGAAGGGTTTATATTTCCGGTGATTGCGCGGTGTGAGGGGTTTATATTTCTGGTGATTGCGCGGTGTGAGGGGGTTTATATTTCCGTGATTGCGCGGTGTGAAGAATTTATATTGCCACACACTGCCCCTTGTAGATAGGGCCACACACAGCCCCCCTGTAGATATTACCACACACACTGCTCCCTGTAGATATTACCACACACACTGCTCCCTGTAGATATTACCACACACACTGCTCCCTGTAGATATTACCACACTGCTCCCTGTAGATATTACCACACACACAGCCCCCCTGTAGATATTACCACACACTGCTCCCTGGAGATATTACTACACACTGCTCCCTGTAAATATTACCACACACACTGCTCCCTGTAGATATTACTACACACACTGCTCCCTGTAGATATTACCACACACACTGCTCCTTGTAGATATTACCACACTGCTCCCTGTAAATATTACCACACACACTGCTCCCTGTAGATATTACCACACACTGCTCCCTGTAGATATTACCACACACACTGCTCCCTGTACATATTACCACACACACTGCTCCCTGTACATATTACCACACACACTGCTCCCTGTAGATATTACCACACACACTGCTCCCTGTAGATATTACCACACACACTGCTCCCTGTAGATATTACCACACACTGCTCCCTGTAGATATTACCACACACACTGCTCCCTGTAGATATTACCACACACACTGCTCCCTGTAGATATTACCACACACACACTGCTCCCTGTAGATATTACCACACAATGCTCCCTGTAGATATTACCACACACACTGCTCCCTGTAGATATTACCACACACACTGCTCCCTGTAGATATTACCACACACACTGCTCCCTGTAGATATTACCACACACTGCTCCCTGTAGATATTACCACACACACTGCTCCCTGTAGATATTACCACACACACTGCTCCCTGTAGATATTACCACACACACACTGCTCCCTGTAGATATTACCACACACTGCTCCCTGTAGATATTACCACACACACTGCTCCCTGTAGATATTACCACACACACTGCTCCCTGTAGATATTACCACACACACTGCTCCCTGTAGATATTACCACACTGCTCCCTGTAGATATTACCACACACACTGCTCCCTGTAGATATTACCACACACTGCTCCCTGTAGATATTACCACACACACTGCTCCCTGTAGATATTACCACACACACTGCTCCCTGTAGATATTACCACACACTGCTCCCTGTAGATATTACCACACACACTGCTCCCTGTAGATATTACCACACACACTGCTCCCTGTAGATATTACCACACACTGCTCCCTGTAGATATTACCACACACTGCTCCCTGTAGAGATTACCACACACACTGCTCCCTGTAGATATTACCACAGACACTGCTCCCTGTAGATATTACCACACAATGCTCCCTGTAGATATTACCACACACTGCTCCCTGTAGATATTACCACACACACTGCTCCCTGTATATATTACCACACACACACTGCTCCCTGTAGATATTACCACACACACTGCTCCCTGTAGATATTACCACACACACTGCCCCCTGTAGATATTACCACACACACTGCCCCCTGTAGATATTACCACACACACTGCTCCCTGTACATATTACCACACACTGCTCCCTGTACATATTACCACACACTGCTCCCTGTATATATTACCACACACTGCTCCCTGTAGATATTACCACACACTGCTCCCTGTAGATATTACCACACACACTGCTCCCTGTAGATATTACCACACACACTGCTCCCTGTAGGGAATGCCACACACTGCTCCCTGTAGGGAATGCCACACATTGCTCCCTGTAGGGAATGCCACACACTGCCCCTTGTAGATATTACCACACACTGCTCCCTGTAGATATTACCACACACTGCTCTCTGTAGATATTACCACACACTACTCCCTGTACATATTACCACACACACTGCTCCCTGTAGATATTACCACACACTGCTCCCTGTAGATATTACCACACACACTGCTCCCTGTAGGGAATGCCACACACTGCTCCCTGTAGATAATACCACACTGCTCCCTGTAGATATTACCACACACTGCTCCCTGTAGATATTACCACACACACTGCTCCCTGTAGATATTACCACACACACTGCCCCCTGTAGATATTACCACACACACAGCCCCCCTGTAGATATTACCACACACACTGCTCCCTGTAGATATTACCACACACACTGCTCCCTGTAGATATTACCACACACACTGCTCCCTGTACATATTACCACACACACTGCTCCCTGTACATATTACCACACACTGCTCCCTGTATATATTACCACACACACTGCTATATTACCACACACACTGCTCCCTGTAGATATTACCACACACTGCTCCCTGTATATATTACCACACACTGCTCCCTATAGATATTATCACACACTGCTCCCTGTAGATATTACCACACACACTGCTCCCTGTAGATATTACCACACACTGCTCCCTGTAGATATTACCACACACACTGCTCCCTGTAGATATTACCACACACTGCTCCCTGTAGATATTACCACACACACTGCTCCCTGTATATATTACCACACACACTGCTCCCTGTAGATATTACCACACACTGCTCCCTGTAGATATTACCACACACACAGCCCCCCCGTAGATATTACCACACACACTGCTCCCTGTAGATATTACCACACACACTGCTCCCTGTAGATATTACCACACACTGCTCCCTGTAAATATTACCACACACACTGCTCCCTGTAGATATTACCACACACACTGCTCCCTGTAGATATTACCACACACACTGCTCCCTGTAGATATTACCACACATACTGCTCCCTGTAGATATTACCACACACTGCTCCCTGTAGATATTACCACACACACTGCTCCCTGTAGATATTACCACACACTGCTCCCTGTAGATATTACCACACACACTGCTCCCTGTATATATTACCACACACACTGCTCCCTGTACATATTACCACACACTGCTCCCTGTAGATATTACCACACACTGCTCCCTGTAGATATTACCACACACTGCTCCCTGTAGATATTACCACACACACAGCCCCCCTGTAGATATTACCACACACACTGCTCCCTGTAGATATTACCACACACTGCTCCCTGTAAATATTACCACACACACTGCTCCCTGTAGATATTACCACACACACACTGCTCCCTGTAGATATTACCACACACACAGCCCCCCTGTAGATATTACCACACACTGCTCCCTGTAGATATTACCACACACACTGCTCCTTGTAGATATTACCACACACTGCTCCCTGTAAATATTACCACACACACTGCTCCCTGTAGATATTACCACACACACACTGCTCCCTGTAGATATTACCACACACACTGCTCCCTGTAGATATTACCACACACACTGCTCCCTGTAGATATTACCACACACACTGCTCCCTGTAGATATTACCACACACTGCTCCCTGTAGATATTACCACACACACTGCTCCCTGTATATATTACCACACACACTGCTCCCTGTATATATTACCACACACTGCTCCCTGTAGATATTACCACACACACTGCTCCCTGTAGATATTACCACACACACTGCCCCCTGTAGATATTACCACACACACTGCTCCCTGTACATATTACCACACACTGCTCCCTGTACATATTACCACACACACACACTGCTCCCTGTAGATATTACCACACACACTGCTCCCTGTAGATATTACCACACACACTGCTCCCTGTAGTGAATGCCACACACTGCTCCATGTAGGGAATGCCACACATTGCTCCCTGTAGGGAATGCCACACACTGCCACTTGTAGATATTACCACACACTGCTCCCTGTAGATATTACCACACACTGCTCTCTGTAGATATTACCACACACTGCTCCCTGTAGATATTACCACACACACTGCTCCCTGTAGATATTACCACACACTGCTCCCTGTAGATATTACCACACACACTGCTCCCTGTAGATATTACCACACACACTGCTCCCTGTAGATATTACCACACACACCTCCCTGTAGATATTACCACACACACCTCCCTGTAGATATAACCACACACACTGCTCCCTGTAGATATTACCACACACACTGCTCCCTGTAGATATTACCACACACACTGCTCCCTGTAGATATTACCACACACTGCTCCCTGTAGATATTACCACACACACTGCTCCCTGTAGATATTACCACACACACCTCCCTGTAGATATAACCACACACACTGCTCCCTGTAGATATTACCACACACACTGCTCCCTGTAGATATTACCACACACACTGCTCCCTGTAGATATTACCACACTGCTCCCTGTAGATATTACCACACACACTGCTCCCTGTAGATATTACCACACACACTACTCCTTGTAGATATTACCACACACTGCTCCCTGTAGATATTACCACACACACTGCTCCCTGTAGAGAATACCACACACACTGCTCCCTGTAGAGAATACCACACACTGCTCCCTGTAGATATTACCACACACTGCTCCCTGTAGATATTACCACACACTGCTCCCTGTAGATATTACCACACACACTGCTCCCTGTAGATATTACCACACACAGCTCCCTGTAGATATTACCACACACACTGCTCCCTGTAGATATTACCACACACACTGCTCCCTGTAGATATTACCACACACACTGCTCCCTGTACATATTACCACACACACTGCTCCCTGTACATATTACCACACACACTGCTCCCTGTAGATATTACCACACACTGCTCCCTGTAGATATTACCACACACTGCTCCCTGTAGATATTACCACACACACTGCTCCCTGTATATATTACCACACACACACTGCTCCCTGTATATATTACCACACACACTGCTCCCTGTAGATATTACCACACACACTGCTCCCTGTAGATATTACCACACACACTGCTCCCTGTAGATATTACCACACACACACTGCTCCCTGTATATATTACCACACACTGCTCCCTGTAGATATTACCATACACTGCTCCCTGTAGATATTACCACACACACTGCCCCCTGTAGATATTACCACACACACTGCTCCCTGTACATATTACCACACACTGCTCCCTGTACATATTACCACACACTGCTCCCTGTATATATTACCACACACTGCTCCCTGTATATATTACCACACACTGCTCCCTGTAGATATTACCACACACTGCTCCCTGTAGATATTACCACACACACACTGCTCCCTGTAGATATTACCACACACTGCTCCCTGTAGATATTACCACACACACTGCTCCCTGTAGATATTACCACACACACTGCTCCCTGTAGATATTACCACACACACAGCCCCCCTGTAGATATTACCACACACACTGCTCCCTGTAGATATTACCACACACACTGCTCCCTGTAGATATTACCACACACACTGCTCCCTGTAGATATTACCACACACACAGCCCCCCTGTAGATATTACCACACACACTGCTCCCTGTAGATATTACCACACACTGCTCCCTGTAGATATTACCACACACACTGCTCCCTGTAGATATTACCACACACTGCTCCCTGTAAATATTACCACACACACTGCTCCCTGTAGATATTACCACACACACTGCTCCCTGTAGATATTACCACACACACTGCTCCCTGTACATATTACCACACACACTGCTCCCTGTAGATATTACCACACACTGCTCCCTGTAGATATTACCACACACACTGCTCCCTGTAGATATTACCACACACACTGCTCCCTGTATATATTACCACACACACACTGCTCCCTGTATATATTACCACACACACTGCTCCCTGTAGATATTACCACACACACTGCTCCCTGTAGATATTACCACACACACTGCTCCCTGTAGATATTACCACACACACTGCTCCCTGTATATATTACCACACACACACTGCTCCCTGTATATATTACCACACACACTGCTCCCTGTAGATATTACCACACACACTGCCCCCTGTACATATTACCACACACACTGCTCCCTGTACATATTACCACACACTGCTCCCTGTATATATTACCACACACTGCTCCCTGTAGATAATACCACACACACTGCTCCCTGTAGATATTACCACACACTGCTCCCTGTAGAAATTACCACAGACACCGCTCCCTGTAGGTATTACCACACACACTGCTCCCTGTAGATATTACCACACACACTGCTCCCTGTAGATATTACTACACACACTGCTCCCTGTAGATATTACCACACACACTGCTCCCTGTAGATATTACCACACACACTGCTCCCTGTACATATTACCACACACTGCTCCCTGTACATATTACCACACACTGCTCCCTGTAGATATTACCACACACACTGCTCCCTGTAGATATTACCACACACTGCTCCCTGTAGATATTACCACAGACACTGCTCCCTGTAGATATTACCACACACACTGCTCCCTGTAGATATTACCACACACTGCTCCCTGTAGATATTACCACAGACACTGCTCCCTGTATATATTACCACACACACTGCTCCCTGTAGATATTACCACACACACTGCTCCCTGTAGATATTACCACACACACTGCTCCCTGTAGATATTACCACACACACTGCTCCCTGTAGATATTACCACACACACTGCTCCCTGTAGATATTACCACACACACTGCTCCCTGTAGATATTACCACACACACTGCTCCCTGTAGATATTACCACACACACTGCTCCCTGTAGATATTACCACACACACTGCTCCCTGTAGGGAATGCCACACACTGCTCCCTGTAGGGAATGCCACACACTGCCCCTTGTAGATATTACCACACACTGCTCCCTGTAGATATTACCACACACACACTGCTCCCTGTACATATTACCACACACACTGCTCCCTGTAGATATTACTACACACACTGCTCCCTGTAGATATTACCACACACACTGCTCCCTGTAGATATTACCACACACACACTGCTCCCTGTATATATTACCACACACACTGCTCCCTGTAGATATTACCACACTGCTCCCTGTAGATATTACCACACACACAGCCCCCTGTAGATATTACCACACACACTGCTCCCTGTAGATATTACCACACACACTGCTCCCTGTAGATATTACCACACACACACTGCTCCCTGTAGATATTACCACACACACTGCTCCCTGTAGATATTACCACACACACTGCTCCCTGTAGATATTACCACACACACTGCTCCCTGTAGATATTACCACACACACTGCTCCCTGTATATATTACCACACACTGCTCCCTGTAGATATTACCACACACACTGCTCCCTGTAGATATTACCACACATTGCTCCCTGTAGATATTACCACACACACTGCTCCCTGTAGATATTACTACACACTGCCCCCTGTAGATATTACCACACACTGCTCCCTGTAGATATTACCACACACACTGCTCCCTGTAGATATTACCACACACACTGCTCCCTGTATATATTACCACACACTGCTCCCTGTAGATATTACCACACACACTGCTCCCTGTAGATATTACCACACACTGCTCCCTGTAGATATTACCACACACACTGCTCCCTGTAGATATTACTACACACTGCCCCCTGTAGATATTACCACACACTACTCCCTGTAGATATTACCACACACACACTGCTCCCTGTATATATTACCACACACACTGCTCCCTGTAGATATTACCACACTGCTCCCTGTAGATATTACCACACACACAGCCCCCTGTAGATATTACCACACACACTGCTCCCTGTAGATATTACCACACACACTGCTCCCTGTAGATATTACCACACACACTGCTCCCTGTAGATATTACCACACACACACTGCTCCCTGTAGATATTACCACACACACTGCTCCCTGTAGATATTACCACACACACTGCTCCCTGTAGATATTACCACACACACTGCTCCCTGTATATATTACCACACACTGCTCCCTGTAGATATTACCACACACACTGCTCCCTGTAGATATTACCACACACACTGCTCCCTGTAGATATTACCACACACACTGCTCCCTGTAGGTATTACCACACACACACTGCTCCCTGTAGGTATTACCACACACACACTGCTCCCTGTAGATATTACCACACACACACTGCTCCCTGTAGATATTACCACACACTGCTCCCTGTAGATATTACCACACACACTGCTCCCTGTAGGGAATGCCACACACTGCTCCCTGTAGGGAATGCCACACATTGCTCCCTGTAGGGAATGCCACACACTGCCCCTTGTAGATATTACCACACACTGCTCCCTGTAGATATTACCACACACTGCTCCCTGTAGATATTACCACACACACTGCTCCCTGTATATATTACCCCACACACTGCTCCCTGTAGATATTTCCACACACACTGCTCCCTGTAGATATTACCACACACACACTGCTCCCTGTAGATATTACCACACACTGCTCCCTGTAGATATTACCACACACACTGCTCCCTGTACATATTACCACACACTGCTCCCTGTAGATATTACCACACACACTGCTCCCTGTACATATTACCACACACTGCTCCCTGTAGATATTACCACACACACAGCCCCCCTGTAGATTTTACCACACACACTGCTCCCTGTAGATATTACCACACACACTGCTCCCTGTAGATATTACCACACACACACACTGCTCCCTGTAGATATTACCACACACTGCTCCCTGTAAATATTCCCACACACACTGCTCCCTGTACATATTGCAAGACACACTGCCCCCTGTAGATATTACCACACACACTGCTCCCTGTAGATATTACCACACACACAGCCCCCCTGTAGATATTACCACACACACAGCCCCCCTGTAGATATTACCACACACACAGCCCCCCCTGTAGATATTACCACACACTGCTCCCTGTAGATATTACCACACACACTGCTCCCTGTAGATATTACCACACACACAGCCCCCCTGTAGATATTACCACACACACAGCCCCCCTGTAGATATTACCACACACACAGCCCCCTGTAGATATTACCACACACACAGCCCCCCTGTAGATATTACCACACACACTGCTCCCTGTAGATATTACCACACACTGCTCCCTGTAGATATTACCACACACTGCTCCCTGTAGATATTACCACACACTGCTCCCTGTAGATATTACCACACACACTGCTCCCTGTAGATATTACCACACACTGCTCCCTGTAGATATTACCACACACACTGCTCCCTGTAGATATTACCACACACACTGCTCCTTGTAGATATTACCACACACACTGCTCCCTGTAGATATTACCACACACACTGCTCCCTGTAGATATTACCACACACACTGCTCCCTGTAGATATTACCACACACTGCTCCCTGTATATATTACCACACACACTGCTCCCTGTATATATTACCACACACACTGCTCCCTGTAGATATTACCACACACACGCTGCTCCCTGTACATATTACCACACACACACTGCTCCCTGTATATATTACCACACACACTGCTCCCTGTAGATATTACCACACACACTGCCCCCTGTAGATATTACCACACACACTGCTCCCTGTACATATTACCACACACTGCTCCCTGTATATATTACCACACTGCTCCCTGTAGATATTACCACACACACTGCTCCCTGTAGATATTACCACACACACTGCTCCCTGTAGATATTACCACACACACTGCTCCCTGTAGATATTACCACACACTGCTCCCTGTAGATATTACCACAGACACTGCTCCCAGTAGATATTACCACACACACTGCTCCCTGTAGATATTACCACACACACTGCTCCCTGTAGGGAATGCCACACACTGCTCCCTGTAGGGAATGCCACACACTGCCCCTTGTAGATATTACCACACACTGCTCCCTGTAGATATTACCACACACACACTGCTCCCTGTACATATTACCACACACACTGCTCCCTGTAGATATTACCACACACACTGCTCCCTGTAGATATTACCACACACACTGCTCCCTGTAGATATTACCACACACACACTGCTCCCTGTATATATTACCACACACACTGCTCCCTGTAGATATTACCACACTGCTCCCTGTAGATATTACCACACACACAGCCCCCTGTAGATATTACCACACACACTGCTCCCTGTAGATATTACCACACACACACTGCTCCCTGTAGATATTACCACACACACACTGCTCCCTGTAGATATTACCACACACACTGCTCCCTGTAGATATTACCACACACACTGCTCCCTGTAGATATTACCACACACACTGCTCCCTGTAGATATTACCACACACACTGCTCCCTGTATATATTACCACACACTGCTCCCTGTAGATATTACCACACACACTGCTCCCTGTAGATATTACCACACACTGCTCCCTGTAGATATTACCACACACACTGCTCCCTGTAGATATTACTACACACTGCCCCCTGTAGATATTACCACACACACTGCTCCCTGTAGATATTACCACACACACTGCTCCCTGTAGATATTACCACACACACTGCTCCCTGTATATATTACCACACACTGCTCCCTGTAGATATTACCACACACACTGCTCCCTGTAGATATTACCACACACTGCTCCCTGTAGATATTACCACACACACTGCTCCCTGTAGATATTACTACACACTGCCCCCTGTAGATATTACCACACACTGCCCCCTGTAGATATTACCACACACACACACACACACACACACACACACACTGCTCCCTGTAGATATTACCACACACTGCTCCCTGTAGATATTACCACACACACAGCCCCCTGTAGATATTACCACACACACTGCTCCCTGTAGATATTACCACACACTGCTCCCTGTAGATATTACCACACACACACTGCTCCCTGTAGATAATACCACACACACAGCCCCCCTGTTGATATTACCACACACTGCTCCCTGTAGATATTACCACACACACACACACACTGCTCCCTGTAGATATTACCACACACTGCTCCCTGTAGATATTACCACACACTGCTCCCTGTAGATATTACCACACACTGCTCCCTGTAGATATTACCACACACACAGCCCCCCTGTAGATATTACCACACACACTGCTCCCTGTAGATATTACCACACACTGCTCCCTGTAGATATTACCACACACACTGCTCCCTGTAGATAATACCACACACACTGCTCCCTGTAGATAATACCACACTGCTCCCTGTAGATATTACCACACAATGCTCCCTGTAGATATTACCACACACACTGCTCCCTGTAGATATTACCACACACACTGCTCCCTGTAGATATTACCACACACACTGCTCCCTGTAGATATTACCACACACACTGCTCCCTGTAGATATTACCACACACTGCTCCCTGTAGATATTACCACACACACTGCTCCCTGTAGATATTACCACACACTGCTCCCTGTAGATATTACCACACACACTGCTCCCTGTAGATATTACCACACACACTGCACCCTGTAGATATTACCACACACACTGCTCCCTGTAGATATTACCACACGCACTGCTCCCTGTAGATGTAGATATTACCACACACTGCTCCCTGTAGATATTACCACACACTGCTCCCTGTAGATATTACCACACACACTGCTCCCTGTAGATATTACCACACACACTGCTCCCTGTAGGGAATGCCACACACTGCTCCCTGTAGGTATTACCACACACACACTGCTCCCTGTAGATATTACCACACACACACTGCTCCCTGTAGATATTACCACACACTGCTCCCTGTAGATATTACCACACACACTGCTCCCTGTAGGGAATGCCACACACTGCTCCCTGTAGGGAATGCCACACATTGCTCCCTGCAGGGAATGCCACACACTGCCCCTTGTAGATATTACCACACACTGCTCCCTGTAGATATTACCACACACTGCTCCCTGTAGATATTACCACACACACTGCTCCCTGTATATATTACCCCACACACTGCTCCCTGTAGATATTTCCACACACACTGCTCCCTGTAGATATTACCACACACACACTGCTCCCTGTAGATATTACCACACACTGCTCCCTGTAGATATTACCACACACACTGCTCCCTGTAGATATTACCACACACACTGCTCCCTGTAGATATTACCACACACTGCTCCCTGAAGATATTACCACACACTGCTCCCTGAAGATATTACCACACACACTGCTCCCTGTAGATATTACCACACACTGCTCCCTGTAGATATTACCACACACACTGCTCCCTGTATATATTACCACACACACTGCTCCCTGTATATATTACCACACACACTGCTCCCTGTAGATATTACCACACACGCTGCTCCCTGTAGATATTACCACACACACTGCTCCCTGTACCTATTACCACACACTGCTCCCTGTAGATATTACCACACACACAGCCCCCCTGTAGATTTTACCACACACACTGCTCCCTGTAGATATTACCACACACACTGCTCCCTGTAGATATTACCACACACACACACTGCTCCCTGTAGATATTACCACACACTGCTCCCTGTAAATATTACCACACACACTGCTCCCTGTACATATTGCAAGACACACTGCCCCCTGTAGATATTACCACACACACTGCTCCCTGTAGATATTACCACACACACAGCCCCCCTGTAGATATTACCACACACACAGCCCCCTGTAGATATTACCACACACACAGCCCCCCCTGTAGATATTACCACACACTGCTCCCTGTAGATATTACCACACACACTGCTCCCTGTAGATATTACCACACACACTGCTCCCTGTAGATATTACCACACACACAGCCCCGCTGTAGATATTACCACACACACAGCCCCCTGTAGATATTACCACACACACAGCCCCCCTGTGGATATTACCACACACACTGCTCCCTGTAGATATTACCACACACTGCTCCCTGTAGATATTACCACACACTGCTCCCTGTAGATATTACCACACACTGCTCCCTGTAGATATTACCACACACACTGCTCCCTGTAGATATTACCACACACTGCTCCCTGTAGATATTACCACACACACTGCTCCCTGTAGATATTACCACACACACTGCTCCCTGTAGATATTACCACACACACTGCTCCCTGTAGATATTACCACACACACTGCTCCCTGTAGATATTACCACACACTGCTCCCTGTATATATTACCACACACACTGCTCCCTGTATATATTACCACACACACTGCTCCCTGTAGATATTACCACACACACTGCTCCCTGTAGATATTACCACACACACGCTGCTCCCTGTACATATTACCACACACACACTGCTCCCTGTATATATTACCACACACACTGCTCCCTGTAGATATTACCACACACACTGCCCCCTGTAGATATTACCACACACACTGCTCCCTGTACATATTACCACACACTGCTCCCTGTACATATTACCACACACTGCTCCCTGTATATATTACCACACTGCTCCCTGTAGATATTACCACACACACTGCTCCCTGTAGATATTACCACACACACTGCTCCCTGTAGATATTACCACACACACTGCTCCCTGTAGATATTACCACACACTACTCCCTGTAGATATTACCACAGACACTGCTCCCAGTAGATATTACCACACACACTGCTCCCTGTAGATATTACCACACACACTGCTCCCTGTAGATATTACCACACACACAGCCCCCCTGTAGATATTACCACACACAGCCCCCTGTAGATATTACCACACACACAGCCCCCCTGTGGATATTACCACACACACTGCTCCCTGTAGATATTACCACACACTGCTCCCTGTAGATATTACCACACACTGCTCCCTGTAGATATTACCACACACACTGCTCCCTGTAGATATTACCACACACTGCTCCCTGTAGATATTACCACACACACTGCTCCCTGTAGATATTACCACACACACTGCTCCCTGTAGATATTACCACACACACTGCTCCCTGTAGATATTACCACACACACTGCTCCCTGTAGATATTACCACACACACTGCTCCCTGTAGATATTACCACACACTGCTCCCTGTATATATTACCACACACACTGCTCCCTGTATATATTACCACACACACTGCTCCCTGTAGATATTACCACACACACTGCTCCCTGTAGATATTACCACACACACGCTGCTCCCTGTACATATTACCACACACACACTGCTCCCTGTATATATTACCACACACACTGCTCCCTGTAGATATTACCACACACACTGCCCCCTGTAGATATTACCACACACACTGCTCCCTGTACATATTACCACACACTGCTCCCTGTACATATTACCACACACTGCTCCCTGTATATATTACCACACTGCTCCCTGTAGATATTACCACACACACTGCTCCCTGTAGATATTACCACACACACTGCTCCCTGTAGATATTACCACACACTGCTCCCTGTAGATATTACCACAGACACTGCTCCCTGTACATATTACCACACACACTGCTCCCTGTAGATATTACCACACACACTGCTCCCTGTACATATTACCACACACACTGCTCCCTGTAGATATTACCACACACACTGCTCCCTGTAGATATTACCACACACACTGCTCCCTGTAGATATTACCACACACACTGCTCCCTGTAGATATTACCACACACACTGCTCCCTGTAGATATTACCACACACACTGCCCCCTGTAGATATTACCACACACACTGCTCCCTGTACATATTACCACACACTGCTCCCTGTACATATTACCACACACTGCTCCCTGTAGATATTACCACACACTGCTCCCTGTAGATATTACCACACACTGCTCCCTGTAGATATTACCACACACACTGCTCCCTGTAGATATTACCACACACACTGCTCCCTGTAGATATTACCACACACACTGCTCCCTGTAGATATTACCACACACACTGCTCCCTGTAGATATTACCACACACACTGCTCCCTGTAGATATTACCACACACACTGCTCCCTGTAGATATTACCACACACACTGCTCCCTGTATATATTACCACACACACACTGCTCCCTGTAGATATTACCACACACACTGCCCCCTGTACATATTACCACACACACTGCTCCCTGTACATATTACCACACACTGCTCCCTGTAGAAATTACCACAGACACCGCTCCCTGTAGGTATTACCACACACACTGCTCCCTGTAGATATTACCACACACACTGCTCCCTGTAGATATTACTACACACACTGCTCCCTGTAGATATTACCACTCACACTGCTCCCTGTAGATATTACCACACACACTGCTCCCTGTAGATATTACCACACACACTGCTCCCTGTACATATTACCACACACTGCTCCCTGTAGATATTACCACACACACTGCTCCCTGTAGATATAACCACACACTGCTCCCTGTAGATATTACCACAGACACTGCTCCCTGTAGATATTACCACACACACTGCTCCCTGTAGATATTACCACACACACTGCTCCCTGTAGATATTACCACACACACTGCTCCCTGTACATATTACCACACACTGCTCCCTGTAGATATTACCACACACACTGCTCCCTGTAGATATTACCACACACACCTCCCTGTAGATATTACCACACACTGCTCCCTGTAGATATTAGCACAGACACTGCTCCCTGTATATATTACCACACACACTGCTCCCTGTAGATATTACCACACACACTGCTCCCTGTAGATATTACCACACACACTGCTCCCTGTAGATATTACCACACACACTGCTCCCTGTAGATATTACCACACACACTGCTCCCTGTAGATATTACCACACACACTGCTCCCTGTAGATATTACCACACACACTGCTCCCTGTAGGGAATGCCACACACTGCCCCTTGTAGATATTACCACACACTGCTCCCTGTAGATATTACCACACACACACTGCTCCCTGTACATATTACCACACACACTGCTCCCTGTAGATATTACCACACACACTGCTCCCTGTAGATATCACCACACACACTGCTCCCTGTAGATATTACCACACACACACTGCTCCCTGTATATATTACCACACACACTGCTCCCTGTAGATATTACCACACTGCTCCCTGTAGATATTACCACACACACAGCCCCCTGTAGATATTACCACACACACTGCTCCCTGTAGATATTACCACACACACACTGCTCCCTGTAGATATTACCACACACACACACTGCTCCCTGTAGATATTACCACACACACTGCTCCCTGTAGATATTACCACACACACTGCTCCCTGTAGATATTACCACACACACTGATCCCTGTAGATATTACCACACACACTGCTCCCTGTATATATTACCACACACTGCTCCCTGTAGATATTACCACACACACTGCTCCCTGTAGATATTACCACACACTGCCCCCTGTAGATATTACCACACACACACACACACACACACACACACACACACACACACACACACACACTGCTCCCTGTAGATATGACCACACACTGCTCCCTGTAGATATTACCACACACACAGCCCCCTGTAGATATTACCACACACACTGCTCCCTGTAGATATTACCACACACTGCTCCCTGTAGATATTACCACACACACACTGCTCCCTGTAGATAATACCACACACACAGCCCCCCTGTAGATATTACCACACACTGCTCCCTGTAGATATTACCACACACACACACACTGCTCCCTGTAGATATTACCACACACTGCTCCCTGTAGATATTACCACACACTGCTCCCTGTAGATATTACCACACACTGCTCCCTGTAGATATTACCACACACACAGCCCCCCTGTAGATATTACCACACACACTGCTCCCTGTAGATATTACCACACACTGCTCCCTGTAGATATTACCACACACACTGCTCCCTGTAGATAATACCACACACACTGCTCCCTGTAGATAATACCACACTGCTCCCTGTAGATATTACCACACACTGCTCCCTGTAGATATTACCACACACACTGCTCCCTGTAGATATTACCACACACACTGCTCCCTGTAGATATTACCACACACACTGCTCCCTGTAGATATTACCACACACACTGCTCCCTGTAGATATTACCACACACTGCTCCCTGTAGATATTACCACACACACTGCTCCCTGTAGATATTACCACACACTGCTCCCTGTAGATATTACCACACACACTGCTCCCTGTAGATATTACCACACACACTGCTCCCTGTAGATATTACCACACACACTGCTCCCTGTAGATATTACCACACGCACTGCTCCCTGTAGATGTAGATATTACCACACACTGCTCCCTGTAGATATTACCACACACTGCTCCCTGTAGATATTACCACACACACTGCTCCCTGTAGATATTACCACACACACTGCTCCCTGTAGATATTACCACACACACTGCTCCCTGTAGGTATTACCACACACACACTGCTCCCTGTAGATATTACCACACACACACTGCTCCCTGTAGATATTACCACACACTGCTCCCTGTAGATATTACCACACACACTGCTCCCTGTAGATATTACCACACACACTGCTCCCTGTAGATATTACCACACACACTGCTCCCTGTAGATATTACCACACACTGCTCCCTGTAGATATTACCACACACACTGCTCCCTGTAGATATTACCACACACTGCTCCCTGTAGATATTACCACACACACTGCTCCCTGTAGATATTACCACACACACTGCTCCCTGTAGATATTACCACACACACTGCTCCCTGTAGGTATTACCACACACACACTGCTCCCTGTAGATATTACCACACACACACACTGCTCCCTGTAGATATTACCACACACTGCTCCCTGTAGATATTACCACACACACTGCTCCCTGTAGGGAATGCCACACACTGCTCCCTGTAGGGAATGCCACACACTGCTCCCTGTAGGGAATGCCACACATTGCTCCCTGTAGGGAATGCCACACACTGCCCCTTGTAGATATTACCACACACTGCTCCCTGTAGATATTACCACACACTGCTCCCTGTAGATATTACCACACACACTGCTCCCTGTATATATTACCCCATACACTGCTCCCTGTAGATATTACCACACACACTGCTCCCTGTAGATATTACCACACACACACTGCTACCTGTAGATATTACCACACACTGCTCCCTGTAGATATTACCACACACACTGCTCCCTGTAGATATTACCACACACACTGCTCCCTGTAGATATTACCACACACTGCTCCCTGAAGATATTACCACACACACTGCTCCCTGTAGATATTACCACACACTGCTCCCTGTAGATATTACCACACACACTGCTCCCTGTATATATTACCACACACACTGCTCCCTGTATATATTACCACACACACTGCTCCCTGTAGATATTACCACACACGCTGCTCCCTGTAGATATTACCACACACACTGCTCCCTGTACATATTACCACACACTGCTCCCTGTAGATATTACCACACACACAGCCCCCCTGTAGATTTTACCACACACACTGCTCCCTGTAGATATTACCACACACACTGCTCCCTGTAGATATTACCACACACACACACTGCTCCCTGTAGATATTACCACACACTGCTCCCTGTAAATATTACCACACACACTGCTCCCTGTACATATTGCAAGACACACTGCCCCCTGTAGATATTACCACACACACTGCTCCCTGTAGATATTACCACACACACTGCTCCCTGTAGATATTACCACAGACACTGCTCCCTGTAGATATTACCACACACTGCTCCCTGTAGATATTACCACACACTGCTCCCTGTATATATTACCACACACACTGCTCCCTGTATATATTACCACACACACTGCTCCCTGTAGATATTACCACACACACTGCTCCCTGTAGATATTACCACACACACGCTGCTTCCTGTACATATTACCACACACACACTGCTCCCTGTATATATTACCACACACACTGCTCCCTGTAGATATTACCACACACACTGCCCCCTGTAGATATTACCACACACACTGCTCCCTGTACATATTACCACACACTGCTCCCTGTACATATTACCACACACTGCTCCCTGTATATATTACCACACTGCTCCCTGTAGATATTACCACACACACTGCTCCCTGTAGATATTACCACACACACTGCTCCCTGTAGATATTACCACACACACTGCTCCCTGTAGATATTACCACACACTGCTCCCTGTAGATATTACCACAGACACTGCTCCCAGTAGATATTACCACACACACTGCTCCCTGTAGATATTACCATACACACTGCTCCCTGTAGATATTACCACACACACTGCTCCCTGTAGATATTACCACACACACTGCTCCCTGTAGATATTACCACACACACTGCTCCCTGTAGATATTACCACACACACTGCTCCCTGTAGATATTACCACACACACTGCTCCCTGTAGATATTACCACACACTGCTCCCTGTAGATATTACCACACACACTGCTCCCTGTAGATATTACCACACACTGCTCCCTGTAGATATTACCACACACACTGCTCCCTGTAGATATTACCACACACACTGCTCCCTGTAGATATTACCACACACACTGCTCCCTGTAGGTATTACCACACACACACTGCTCCCTGTAGATATTACCACACACACACACTGCTCCCTGTAGATATTACCACACACTGCTCCCTGTAGATATTACCACACACACTGCTCCCTGTAGGGAATGCCACACACTGCTCCCTGTAGGGAATGCCACACACTGCTCCCTGTAGGGAATGCCACACATTGCTCCCTGTAGGGAATGCCACACACTGCCCCTTGTAGATATTACCACACACTGCTCCCTGTAGATATTACCACACACACTGCTCCCTGTATATATTACCACACACACTGCTCCCTGTAGATATTACCACACACACAGCCCCCCTGTAGATATTACCACACACACAGCCCCCCTGTAGATATTACCACACACACAGCCCCCCCTGTAGATATTACCACACACTGCTCCCTGTAGATATTACCACACACACTGCTCCCTGTAGATATTACCACACACACTGCTCCCTGTAGATATTACCACACACACTGCTCCCTGTAGATATTACCACACACACTGCTCCCTGTAGATATTACCACACACACTGCTCCCTGTAGATATTACCACAGACACTGCTCCCTGTAGATATTACCACACACTGCTCCCTGTAGATATTACCACACACTGCTCCCTGTATATATTACCACACACACTGCTCCCTGTATATATTACCACACACACTGCTCCCTGTAGATATTACCACACACACTGCTCCCTGTAGATATTACCACACACACGCTGCTTCCTGTACATATTACCACACACACACTGCTCCCTGTATATATTACCACACACACTGCTCCCTGTAGATATTACCACACACACTGCCCCCTGTAGATATTACCACACACACTGCTCCCTGTACATATTACCACACACTGCTCCCTGTACATATTACCACACACTGCTCCCTGTATATATTACCACACTGCTCCCTGTAGATATTACCACACACACTGCTCCCTGTAGATATTACCACACACACTGCTCCCTGTAGATATTACCACACACACTGCTCCCTGTAGATATTACCACACACTGCTCCCTGTAGATATTACCACAGACACTGCTCCCAGTAGATATTACCACACACACTGCTCCCTGTAGATATTACCATACACACTGCTCCCTGTAGATATTACCACACACACTGCTCCCTGTAGATATTACCACACACTGCTCCCTGTAGATATTACCACACACACTGCTCCCTGTAGGGAATGCCACACACTGCTCCCTGTAGGGAATGCCACACACTGCTCCCTGTAGGGAATGCCACACATTGCTCCCTGTAGGGAATGCCACACACTGCCCCTTGTAGATATTACCACACACTGCTCCCTGTAGATATTACCACACACACTGCTCCCTGTAGATATTACCACACACTGCTCCCTGTAGATATTACCACACACACTGCTCCCTGTAGGGAATGCCACACACTGCTCCCTGTAGGGAATGCCACACACTGCTCCCTGTAGGGAATGCCACACATTGCTCCCTGTAGGGAATGCCACACACTGCCCCTTGTAGATATTACCACACACTGCTCCCTGTAGATATTACCACACACACTGCTCCCTGTATATATTACCACACACACTGCTCCCTGTAGATATTACCACACACACTGCTCCCTGTAGATATTACCACACACACACTGCTCCCTGTAGATATTACCACACACACACTGCTCCCTGTAGATATTACCACACACTGCTCCCTGTAGATATTACCACACACACTGCTCCCTGTAGATATTATCACACACTGCTCCCTGTAGATATTACCACACACACTGCTCCCTGTATATATTACCACACACACTGCTCCCTGTAGATATTACCACACACACTGCTCCCTGTAGATATTACCACACACACTGCTCCCTGTATATATTACCACACACACTGCTCCCTGTATATATTACCACACACACTGCTCCCTGTAGATATTACCACACACTGCCCCCTGTACATATTACCACACACACTGCTCCCTGTACATATTACCACACACTGCTCCCTGTATATATTACCACACACTGCTCCCTGTAGATAATACCACACACACTGCTCCCTGTAGATATTACCACACACTGCTCCCTGTAGAAATTACCACAGACACCGCTCCCTGTAGGTATTACCACACACACTGCTCCCTGTAGATATTACCACACACACTGCTCCCTGTAGATATTACTACACACACTGCTCCCTGTAGATATTACCACACACACTGCTCCCTGTAGATATTACCACACACACTGCTCCCTGTAGATATTACCACACACACTGCTCCCTGTACATATTACCACACACTGCTCCCTGTACATATTACTACACACACTGCTCCCTGTAGATATTACCACACACACTGCTCCCTGTAGATATTACCACACACACTGCTCCCTGTACATATTACCACACACACTGCTCCCTGTACATATTACCACACACTGCTCCCTGTACATATTACCAAACACTGCTCCCTGTAGATATTACCACACACACTGCTCCCTGTAGATATTACCACACACTGCTCCCTGTAGATATTACCACAGACACTGCTCCCTGTAGATATTACCACACACACTGCTCCCTGTAGATATTACCACACACACTGCTCCCTGTAGATATTACCACACACACTGCTCCCTGTAGGGAATGCCACACACTGCTCCCTGTAGGGAATGCCACACACTGCCCCTTGTAGATATTACCATACACTGCTCCCTGTAGATATTACCACACACACACTGCTCCCTGTACATATTACCACACACACTGCTCCCTGTAGATATTACCACACACACTGCTCCCTGTAGATATTACCACACACACTGCTCCCTGTAGATATTACCACACACACACTGCTCCCTGTATATATTACCACACTGCTCCCTGTAGATATTACCACACTGCTCCCTGTAGATATTACCACACACACAGCCCCCTGTAGATATTACCACACACACTGCTCCCTGTAGATATTACCACACACACACTGCTCCCTGTAGATATTACCACACACACACTGCTCCCTGTAGATATTACCACACACACACTGCTCCCTGTAGATATTACCACACACACACTGCTCCCTGTAGATATTACCACACACACTGCTCCCTGTAGATATTACCACACACACTGCTCCCTGTAGATATTACCACACACACTGCTCCCTGTATATATTACCACACACTGCTCCCTGTAGATATTACCACACACTGCTCCCTGTAGATATTACCACACACTGCTCCCTGTATATATTACCACACACTGCTCCCTGTAGATATTACCACACACACTGCTCCCTGTAGATATTACTACACACTGCTCCCTGTAGATATTACCACACACTGCCCCCTGTAGATATTACCACACACACACACATACACACTGCTCCCTGTAGATATTACCACACACTGCTCCCTGTAGATATTACCACACCCAGCCCCCTGTAGATATTACCACACACACCGCCCCCTGTAGATATTACCACACACACACATTGCTCCCTGTAGATATTACCACACACACTGCTCCCTGTACATATTACCACACACTGCTCCCTGTACATATTACCACACACTGCTCCCTGTATATATTACCACACTGCTCCCTGTAGATATTACCACACACACTGCTCCCTGTAGATATTACCACACACTGCTCCCTGTAGATATTACCACACACACTGCTCCCTGTAGATATTACCACACACACTGCTCCCTGTAGATATTACCACACACACTGCTCCCTGTAGATATTACCACAGACACTGCTCCCTGTAGATATTACCACACACACTGCCCCCTGTAGATATTACCACACACACTGCTCCCTGTAGATATTACCACACACTGCTCCCTGTAGATATTACCACACACTGCTCCCTGTATATATTACCACACTGCTCCCTGTAGATATTACCACACACACTGCTCCCTGTAGATATTACCACACACACTGCCCCCTGTAGATATTACCACACACACTGCTCCCTGTAGATATTACCACACACACTGCTCCCTGTAGATATTACTACACACACTGCTCCCTGTAGATATTACCACACACACTGCTCCCTGTAGATATTACCACACACACTGCTCCCTGTAGATATTGCCACACACACTGCTCCCTGTAGATAGGGCCACACACAGCCCCCCTGTAGATAGCGCCACACACAGCCCCCCTGTAGATAGCGCCACACACAGCCCCCCTGTAGATAGCGCCACACACAGCCCCCCTGTAGATAGCGCCACACACAGCCCCCCTGTAGATAGCGCCACACACAGCCCCCCTGTAGATAGCGCCACACACAGCCCCCCTGTAGATAGCGCCACACACAGCCCCCCTGTAGATAGCGCCACACACAGCCCCCCTGTAGATAGCGCCACACACAGCCCCCCTGTAGATAGCGCCACACACAGCCCCCCTGTAGATAGCGCCACACACAGCCCCCCTGTAGATAGCGCCACACACAGCCCCCCTGTAGATAGCGCCACACACAGCCCCCCTGTAGATAGCGCCACACACAGCCCCCCTGTAGATAGCGCCACACACAGCCCCCTGTAGATAGGGCCACACACAGCCCCCCTGTACATAGCGCCACACACAGCCCCCTGTAGATAGCGAGACCAAAAGAGAAAATAAATGCTGAGAAACAAAGAAGTAATGAAAATACAAAAATATTTTATTAACATATAATAAGACATGTAAAAAGAATCCATAAACCCACAGTAAAAACACGGATCCTTGACTGGAGCATTAACCAAACCATGTATCTATATATGAACGGTTAGTGAGACACATGTGTATCCCTTGATGGAAAATAATATGACATGAGTGTGTGAGCGTCTTTGAGAGTATAGTCTATTAAAGTAAATAGGTCAGCTATGTGCATATGTGAATGCAAAGTACTGTAGACTAAATAGAATCACACCCTATAGTCAAAAAATAAGTTAGCAGTACTATGGTACAATAAACGTAACAACACACGTCATTTATAAATGCAATGGGATCAAACATGCAGAGATTCCGTAATAAGGTAAGTAAAGTACACAAAATAGAGGAGGTCTCACATACGCATAATGAATGAACAGAATGAATGCAGCCAAGGTCCACCCCAACGCGCGTTTCGGCGCTAATGCCACACACTGCTCCCTGTAGGGAATGCCACACACTGCTCCCTGTAGGGAATGCCACACATTGCTCCCTGTAGGGAATGCCACACATTGCCCCTTGTAGATAGTGCCACACAGTGCTCCCTGTAGATATTACCACACACTGCTCTCTGTAGATATTACCACACACACTGCTCCCTGTAGATATTACCACACACACTGCTCCCTGTAGATATTACCACACACACTGCTCCCTGTAGATATTACTACACACTGCTCCCTGTAGATATTACCACACACACTGCCCCCCTGTAGATAGCGCCACACACAGCGCCCCTGTAGATAGGGCCACACACAGCCCACTTGTAGATAGGGCCACACACAGCCCACCTGTACATAGCGCCACACACAGCCCCCCTGTAGATAGCGCCACAGACACTGCTCCCTGTAGATATTACCACAGACACTGCTCCCTGTATATATTACCACACACACTGCTCCCTGTAGATATTACCACACACTGCTCCTTGTAGATATTACCACACACTGCTCCCTGTAGATATTACCACACACACTGCTCCCTGTAGGGAATGCCACACACTGCTCCCTGTAGGGAATGCCACACATTGCTCCCTGTAGGGAATGCCACACACTGCCCCTTGTAGATAGTGCCACACAGTGCTCCCTGTAGATAGGGCCACACACAGCCCACCTGTACATAGCGCCACACACAGCCCACCTGTACATAGCGCCACACACAGCCCCCCTGTAGATAGCGCCACACTCAGTGCCCCTTGTAGATGGCGCTCAACACTGCCCCTGTAGATAGCGCTCCACACAGCCCCCTGTAGATGGCGCCACACACAGCCCCCTGTAGATGGCGCCACAAACAGTCCTACTGTGGATAGCGCCACAAACAGCCCCCCTGTAGATAGCACCACACCCCCCCCCCTTGTAGAAAGCACCACACCCCCTTGTAGATTGCTCCACACACAGCCCTCCTGTAGATTGCGCCACACAAAGCCCCCTTGTAGGGAGAGCCACACACATCACCTTGTGGATAATGGCACACACATCCCCTTGTAGATAACGCCACATACCCCCCTTGTAGATAGCGCCACAAACATCCCCTTGTAGAAAGCGCCACACCCCCCTTGTACATAGTGCCACAAAGGGCCGGCCAGAACGGTGTGCCATTGCACTGGGTGCATCACTCTAGCAGGTGGAAGGGGGCGCTGCACTGGCTACCTTTCCCCTGCTTGTTTCAGAAGCGCCCGGGCCCGGTGACTCAGCATCCGCCTTTCCGCCCATAGCAGCCATAGCGGCGACACCGGGAATGAGGACGCCCATGCTGCCAGTCGGGATCGGCCCCCCATGGCCGGCGGCACCGCTAGCAGCTGCTACAGCTGTAGCAACGCCACATTCAATAGTGTCTGCGTGATCAGTACACAGGTACTATTAAATACTATAGCAAAGCAGGAAGGTATCTCCCAGCTCTGCTATCTGCTAGCGCCATTGTGTGGCTGGGGATTCCGCTCCTGGATGAAGCGCTTGATGTCTCTGTCCATATATGGACAGTGACATCAGGGGCAACTCCTGAAGCGTAATCCCGGTCCACAGCGTTGCCGATGCAGTGACCGGGGATTCCACTTCAGTAGAGGCCCTTGACGTCACTGTCCATAAATAGACAGAGTCATCAAGCGCTCCGTCCAGGAGCGGAATCTCCAGCCACAGGGGGATTCCGCTCTTTCAGGGAGCTACAGTAGCGCTATGTACAGGAAGGGGGGGGGGAATTCTATCATCTACAATGGGGCTGTGTGGCACTATCTACAGGGGAATCTGTGAGTGGCGGGCTGATGGTCTTCAAGTGGTTTTCACCTCTGACCTCCAATTAAAGTTAATAGGAGGCAGAAAATACCTGTGGCGTTCGTTTGGAGCTTTCTTTGCCTACGTCTTTTCCGTTAGCTTCAACGGCTTAAAAAAAAAAAAGTCAAACAACGCTGTCAATTTAAAATCTGCCTTAAAATTCCTGAAGGAATTTTGGGGGGAGTATGGCACTGTCTACATTGGGAGGTGGAGGGCTGTATGGCACTGTCTACAAGGGGGAGGTGAGGGGCTGTATGGCACAATCTACAGGGGGCACTATCTACAAGGGGGGCTGTGTGTGTGCCAGCGAGGGGAGGGGGGCATTATAAAATTCCTGAAGGAATTTTGAGGAAGATATTTTCTGCCTTACAAAAAACGCTGTGTGAACATATTCTCAGTGTAGTGCTTGTTTTTAGCTGTTTTCTGTCTTTCTCGAAACAATTTTTGGTAGGGGTGCCCTGAGGAAATTTTATTTCTCCAGTGGTGCCTCGAGTCCGAAAAGGTTGGGAAACTCTGCACTAGGCTACAGGATCACGCCGGCCTACGCAAGGATCCCGTCGCGGAGCAGCGCAGTTCGTCTTGGGAACGGGGCCTAGAGGTGTACAATTTTTTTGTGTTTGGGGCACTGTCTACATCGGGAGGTGGGGGGCTGTATGGCACTGTCTACAAGGGGGAGGTGAGGGGCTGTATGGCACTGTCTACATGGGGGAGGTGGGGGGCTATATGGCATGATCTACAAGGGGGAGTTGCGGCTCTGTATAGAACGGTCTACATGGGGGAGGTGGGGGGGTTGTATGTCACGATCTACAAGGGGGAGGTGGGGGAATGAACAGCACTGTCTACAAGGGGGAGGTGGTGGGCTGTATGACACTCAACAAGGAGGGGTGGCGGATTATGGCACAGTCTACAGGGAGGCTGTATGGCACAATCTACAGGGGGCACTATCTACAAGGGGGGCTGTGTGTGTGCCAGCGAGGGGAGGGGGGCATTATACTGTGTGAAGGCCACTAAGCAGACATTATTCTGTGTAAGGGCACTACAGGGGGAAATCTACTGTGTATGGCACTTAGGGGGCAAAACACTGTGTGGGCAAAATTAGAGGACAAAATACTGTGTCCTTAAAGGGGTAATAATATATGATATTATTATTATTTTTGGGGCGTGGCCAGCAAGCAGCATGGATAGTCGTATCTGAGCTGAGCTCCCGGGGACCGTAACCTCTCCTGCTGATTATCCTGTCATCCTGGCTGGTAAATCTTTTTACTGGGACCAGACAAACTCTGGGCATACCTCTACCCCTCGCAGGCTACCCGGGGACATTCTTCGTGACTTCGTCGGCCCTGCGGACGGAAACAGTGCACGACGGCCTGGTATTCTGCTGCAGCCTGCACTCTACGCACTTCCACTTGATATTAACCCAGCCCAGGAGACAACGAAGGACTTGCATCCACTTGCATCGGAGGTACACTGTTTATGCCCGACATCTCTTGCTTCTCCCAGGTGTCTTTTGGTCCTCTCTGTCAGACTCCGTGGTCCTGGTTGCATGGGCTTCTGTTCCTCGTGGCGGCTGGTGGTTAATGGCGGCCTGTCTGTGTCTGCAAGGCACGCATGATGAAACATTCTTTATCTGTCTCCCCTGACAGCCGGTGAAGGTACAGACCTCAGGCTCAGTTGGGGACGACAGTTTTGATTTCTCTCAGGGCAGACCCTGAGATTCCATTGTTACCAGTATCTGGGTGGTGAGTTGCGGCCTAACGGAGCCATTTTGCATATATGCCTGTTATACATCTATGTCACTGATTTGGCTCACCTGCTCACTATACTTTCTGGGACTGCCTGCCTACCCGGTTCTTTGTCTATAGAGCTTACTTACCATATATAACTTCCTACCAGTGTGCCATACTCTGTTAAAAGGAGACTGTATCTGCTGCCTTACTTTTCCTGCTACACTATTGGTGGGGTGAGACCTACCTATTTCAGCTATACTGTGCACCATGCGTAAATCTAAACCTCAGTCTGCAGTGGATAAGCTAAAAGATTTTGCTCGTACTGATCAGGACGAAGATAATTCCTCTCCACGTAAAACGTGATCTACTCACCTCAAAAATAAAGAGGGTGATGACAATTGTTCCTTGATGACGGGCCTCGGGGTTCCCTCATATTAGGCGATCCTGTCCCCACCTAATCTGTTTACAGGAGACTCACCTCATTAGTGAAAGATCTAGTTATCTTAAGAAACCTTGGATACAATGGGCGTGCCACTCCTTTCACACTTTTTATTCTAGAGGGGTTTCCCTGCTGATACATCGCACTGTACGATGGAATCCAATACAGACGCGAAGAGACCCAGCTGGAGGTTTCGTTTTTGTTTATGCTGAAATAGACACGAAGCCATATGTTATTCTGTGTATATATAATCCACCACAGGCTAACACCTCCGTCCTTCAGGCAGCTATTGCTTTTGTACATCAAATTAGGTAATGTCTCCGGCTATAGACCGTTTCTCACAAGATCCCGCCCATAATTTAACACCCACTACCCCTTTGTGTCAGCTGATAGAAGGTTTGGCCTGGATTGATCTATGAAGACATTGTCACCCACAGGTTCTGGAATACACTTGTCATTCTCCTGGGAGACAGGCTCTCTCCAGGATTGATCTATGAAGACATTGTCACCCACAGGTTCTGGAATACACTTGTCATTCTCCTGGGAGACAGGCTCTCTCCAGGATTGATCTATGAAGACATTGTCACCCACAGGTTCTGGAATACACTTGTCATTCTCCTGGGAGACAGGCTCTCTCCAGGATTGATCTATGAAGACATTGTCACCCACAGGTTCTGGAATACACTTGTCATTCTCCTGGGAGACAGGCTCTCTCCAGGATTGATCTATGAAGACATTGTCACCCACAGGTTCTGGCATACACTTGTCATTCTCCTGGGAGACAGGCTCTCTCCAGGATTGATCTATGAAGACATTGTCACCCACAGGTTCTGGAATACACTTGTCATTCTCCTGGGAGACAGGCTCTCTCCAGGATTGATCTATGAAGACATTGTCACCCACAGGTTCTGGAATACACTTGTCATTCTCCTGGGAGACAGGCTCTCTCCAGGATTGGTCTATGAAGACATTGTCACCCACAGGTTCTGGAATACACTTGTCATTCTCCTGGGAGACAGGCTCTCTCCAGGATTGATCTATGAAGACATTGTCACCCACAGGTTCTGGAATACACTTGTCATTCTCCTGGGAGACAGACTCTCTCCAGGATTGATCTATGAAGACATTGTCACCCACAGGTTCTGGAATACACTTGTCATTCTCCTGGGAGACAGGCTCTCTCCAGGATTGATCTATGAAGACATTGTCACCCACAGGTTCTGGAATACACTTGTCATTCTCCTGGGAGACAGGCTCTCTCCAGGATTGATCTATGAAGACATTGTCACCCACAGGTTCTGGAATACACTTGTCATTCTCCTGGGAGACAGGCTCTCTCCAGGATTGATCTATGAAGACATTGTCACCCACAGGTTCTGGAATACACTTGTCATTCTCCTGGGAGACAGGCTCTCTCCAGGATTGATCTATGAAGACATTGTCACCCACAGGTTCTGGAATACACTTGTCATTCTCCTGGGAGACAGGCTCTCTCCAGGATTGATCTATGAAGACATTGTCACCCACAGGTTCTGGAATACACTTGTCATTCTCCTGGGAGACAGGCTCTCTCCAGGATTGATCTATGAAGACATTGTCACCCACAGGTTCTGGAATACACTTGTCATTCTCCTGGGAGACAGGCTCTCTCCAGGATTGATCTATGAAGACATTGTCACCCACAGGTTCTGGAATACACTTGTCATTCTCCTGGGAGACAGGCTCTCTCCAGGATTGATCTATGAAGACATTGTCACCCACAGGTTCTGGAATACACTTGTCATTCTCCCGGGAGACAGGCTCTCTCCAGGATTGATCTATGAAGACATTGTCACCCACAGGTTCTGGAATACACTTGTCATTCTCCTGGGAGACAGGCTCTCTCCAGGATTGATCTATGAAGACATTGTCACCCACAGGTTCTGGAATACACTTGTCATTCTCCTGGGAGACAGGCTCTCTCCAGGATTGATCTATGAAGACATTGTCACCCACAGGTTCTGGAATACACTTGTCATTCTCCCGGGAGACAGGCTCTCTCCAGGATTGATCTATGAAGACATTGTCACCCACAGGTTCTGGAATACACTTGTCATTCTCCCGGGAGACAGGCTCTCTCCAGGATTGATCTATGAAGACATTGTCACCCACAGGTTCTGGAATACACTTGTCATTCTCCTGGGAGACAGGCTCTCTCCAGGATTGATCTATGAAGACATTGTCACCCACAGGTTCTGGAATACACTTGTCATTCTCCTGGGAGACAGGCTCTCTCCAGGATTGATCTATGAAGACATTGTCACCCACAGGTTCTGGAATACACTTGTCATTCTCCCGGGAGACAGGCTCTCTCCAGGATTGATCTATGAAGACATTGTCACCCACAGGTTCTGGAATACACTTGTCATTCTCCTGGGAGACAGGCTCTCTCCAGGATTGATCTATGAAGACATTGTCACCCACAGGTTCTGGAATACACTTGTCATTCTCCTGGGAGACAGGCTCTCTCCAGGATTGATCTATGAAGACATTGTCACCCACAGGTTCTGGAATACACTTGTCATTCTCCTGGGAGACAGGCTCTCTCCAGGATTGATCTATGAAGACATTGTCACCCACAGGTTCTGGAATACACTTGTCATTCTCCTGGGAGACAGGCTCTCTCCAGGATTGATCTATGAAGACATTGTCACCCACAGGTTCTGGAATACACTTGTCATTCTCCTGGGAGACAGGCTCTCTCCAGGATTGATCTATGAAGACATTGTCACCCACAGGTTCTGGAATACACTTGTCATTCTCCTGGGAGACAGGCCCTCTCCAGGATTGATCTATGAAGACATTGTCACCCACAGGTTCTGGAATACACTTGTCATTCTCCTGGGAGACAGGCTCTCTCCAGGATTGATCTATGAAGACATTGTCACCCACAGGTTCTGGAATACACTTGTCATTCTCCTGGGAGACAGGCTCTCTCCAGGATTGATCTATGAAGACATTGTCACCCACAGGTTCTGGAATACACTTGTCATTCTCCTGGGAGACAGGCTCTCTCCAGGATTGATCTATGAAGACATTGTCACCCACAGGTTCTGGAATACACTTGTCATTCTCCTGGGAGACAGGCTCTCTCCAGGATTGGTCTATGAAGACATTGTCACCCACAGGTTCTGGAATACACTTGTCATTCTCCCGGGAGACAGGCTCTCTCCAGGATTGATCTATGAAGACATTGTCACCCACAGGTTCTGGAATACACTTGTCATTCTCCTGGGAGACAGGCTCTCTCCAGGATTGATTATGTTTTTGGTTCTCCTGCTTTATGTGTCCTCCATATCACTCTCTCCCAGGGGGATTTCGGACCACAGTGCGATACTGGTCAGGTTGGTTACATTTCACTCGTTTATATAAACATGTGCTTCACCTTAAGACTAAGCGCAAATTGTTTTATTACACGTCAATATTATTTTGAGATGGAGAATCAATCCAGTCAGTTATTGGCCCACTTAATTAGACACAATAACTCCTCCAATTCAGGATAATGAGGGTGGTCTATTAACAGAGGGGGATGCCATTGCTACCAGATTTAGAAAGGACTATACCATTTTATATAGTTCCACCTCTAATCATACCATCGCAGACGTTGTAGTTTATCTGAGGGATCTGACTTTTCCTACTCTCTCTTCATCGCAGGTTACATTGCTTGACTCCCCTATGATGATGGCGGAACTTCAAGAGGCTATTCGGGAAATGTCTCTCCATAAATCCCCAGGTCCTGATGGGCTCCCTATTGAAGGTTATAGGAGGTATCGGGAACATATGGGCCCCATGTTGTTAGATACTCTTAACCAGGCTTTACTCAGCCACTCACTTCCCTCTACATTTGATGATGCTTCTATTATTGTGCTACTGAAGCCGGATAAAGACCCTGTTGATTGTGGTTCTTATAGACCAATTTCCCTAGTTAACGTGGACTATAAAATCCTACCTAAGATCCTGGCAAAGCGACTGAATCAAGTTGTTCTAACAATTATTCACCCTGACCAAACTGAATTCATGCGCGGTAAATCTACATCTATAAACATTACACGTGTACAGACACTTATGCAGATGGCTAGAATGCGTCATTTGCCTTGGGCTGTCGCTTCATTAGATACTATGAAGGCGTTCGACTCTGTTGAGTGCTCCTTCCTTCTGGCCGGCCTTCACAGCTTTGCTCCTACATTTATCTCATGGATCCAACTTCTCTATAAATCCCCTATGGCTATTGTGGTGGTCAATGGCATCCCCTCTGATTCTTCTCCTCTGGCACGGGGTACGCGGCAGGGATGTCCCCTCTCACCGCTTTTATTTGCTATTGCCATTGAAGCTATAGCTATTAGATTGAGATCCACCCCTATGGTAACTGGTGTGCAGTGGGAGGGAGGGTCTGCTGTGGTGGGCCTGTACGCTGACGAGAAGGTCCTTTTCCTGCGCAGCCCTCATGAGTCTTTTGGTCACGCTGTCCGCTTGCTAGATGCCTTTTTGCCATTTTCTGGGCTTAGGGTTAATTGGCAGAAGTGCCCCATTTCCTACATCAGGAGATCGGCGCTGTAATGTCGGTGACAGTAATGCTTTATATTTAGAAAAACGATCTATATTTACCACGTTAGGAGCGATTTTACATTTATGCTAATGAGTTTCTTAATGCCCAAGTGGGCGTGTTTTTACTTTAGACCAAGTGGGCGTTGTACAGAGGAATGTATCACGCTGACCAATCACTGACCAATCAGCGTCATGCACTTCTCTCCATTCATTTAGTCAGTGCATAGTGACACTGCGTTGTTCACGATCTGCTGTCTTATACTGACACATTAACGTCACTGTAGTGTTTAGACAGTGAATAGACATTCCTTCCAGCCAGGACGCGATGTCTATTCACAATCCCGACACTTCGGTAACGTTTACAGCAGAGCAAAGCGTAATCTCCCTGTAACCGGTCATTAACAGCGAGATCTCGCGAGATTACACTTTGCTCTGCTGTAAGTACCACAGAAACGTTACCGAAGTGTCGGGATTGTGAATAGACATGGCGTCCTGGCTGGAAGGAATGTCTATTCACTGTCTAAACACTTCAGTAACGTTAATGTGTAAGTGACTGAGCCCAGGCTAAGTGTAGAATCCCCAGTCAGAGGGTTGCCGACGCTCTGGCCGGGTATTCCGCTCCCGGAGGAGTGAATGGCAGAGCAGGGAGCGGAGAGTTTCCTGCTCCGCCACAGTATTCAGTAGTACCTGCGTCCTGAGGATGCAAATACAATTGAAAATGGCCGGGACAGTTATTTGCCGGGACTGTCTCTGTAAATTTGGGACAGTCCCGGCAAATTCAGGACTGTTGGCCACTATGAGAATATGGCGACACTAAATAACATTGTTTTCTAACAAAAAGTTATTTCTATGTAAATATCGCACATCATGAAAAAAACCATAGAAATTTGGTATCGTCCGGCAGAATCTAATCCTCGCACCGCGGGACCGGCAGAAAAATAAACAAGAAATAGATCTGAGGGAACAACTAAACCCGTGCTGGTGATTAAGGGGTTAACCTGCGGTGCGGATTATAGACACGCAGGATATCGCATTTATACCGCGGATTCGCGGCGCATTTGTTGCAGAATTTCCCCATTAAGTGAAATGGAAAGTCAAGTTCCGCAACAACCGCCATTGTTCCCAGAATCCTCTGCGGCTCCACCGCGTGTTCACAGCAACGCTGCAGGTTACACATATATAAAAAAGAAGGCGTCATGTGACCCCTGCAGCCAATCACAGGCCGGAGAGGTCACATGTCATTATAGGGGTCACCTGGACACAGCCGGAAGAGCAGGGGCGTGTTGCTATGGTAACGCTGGGAGAGGTGGGGATCGGCCTTGTTGTATTTCTGTAGTAGATATTCGGGGGGATTATACGTCCACCATTTGGGGTGAATATTCGGGTGATTTCCTTGCGTGTTGTGGGTCGTATTCACTACGTGTGAACATTCCCTTAAACCGCACGGTGAACGACATTAACAAGAAATGTATAAAAGTCAGTGAATAAGTTGTAAGTCCCGAATATTATGTCATTACAAAACAAAGACTCGTCCCACAAACCATCCGACGACTACAAAGACCAGAAATAACCACTTACCCCAAAGAGGCCGGCACTGGAGGGGTTAAATCCGGGCTAGGAGTCCAGTGGGCGGGGTCACTCAATGATTGACAACAGAGAGAACACCCGACCAGCGCTGCTCTTTACCTCATCACGTAACAGCGGAAGGACCTGTGATGACGTCACCACCAAGTGACAGGAAAAGGCGGAGCTTATTAGTGGAGAGAGGCGGAGGTGGAAGGACCTGGGATATCAAGGTCACGTGACCGCGGCATCAGGGGCGGGGAGCTTAGACGTTTGAGCGATGTATGAAGGACCTGTGTGATGATCAAGTGACGTGAGGGGTCCTGAGCATCATATATCGGTCATAACAGTGCAAAATATAATGTGTTGTGGTAAAAGGACCTGTGATGACATCACCACCACGTGACTGGGACGGGTGGAGCTTATCATTTGAGAAAAGTGGTGGAGGAGACCTATGAAGCTGATCACGTGACATGTGGGGGGCGGAGCTCTGTGAGTGGTCCGGTCTCCTGTGCTATGTTGAGAAGCGTTCATGATTACGTCACATGAGGGGTGGGGCTATGCCTCCTCTCCAGTTATAAGCTCCGCCTCTCTTCTCCCGGTCACATGGTGGTGACGTCATTACTGGTCCTTCAGCTGTTGCCGTGTATGATGTAGAGAGCAGCGCTGGTCGGGTGTACGTGACTTCCGATCACCGCTGTTGTTTAGTGTTCTCTCTGTTATCAGTCAGGAGATTTCCTATGATGCAGTAGTAAGGTTACATGAGGTCATTTCTGTCCGGTTTTGGTGCGTTTTTGTCTGGCACAGTGTTGGTAATTATTATTATTTATTTTAAGTGGTGTAAATATAAAATACAGGAGGGGATTAACCCCTTGGTGACATCAGATCTATAGTATTATGCTGTACGTGCGCCGTCACACTAGAAGGAGCGGAGCCTGCACCGTACACGGCTACTGACAGCCACCTGCAACCGCCAAGATCAGAGACAGCGCAATCCCGGCCGCTTAACCCCTCGTGATTAATAGTGATGGCGGCGTCTGATCAGTTAGAGATCGCGGCTTCCTCTGTCCTCCGAAGAAACTGCGCGATGCCGACCGGTTATATAAACCCCCCTCACACCGCGCAATCACCGGAAATATAAACCCCCCACACCGCGCAATCACCGGAAATATAAACCCCTCACACCGCGCAATCACCGGAAATATAAACCCCCCCCACACCGCGCAATCACCGGAAATATAAACCACTCACACCGCGCAATCACCGGAAATATAAAACCCCCCACACCGCGCAATCACCGGAAATATAAAACCCCTCACACCGCGCAATCACCGGAAATATAAACCCCTCACACCGCGCAATCACCGGAAATATAAACCCCTCACACCGCGCAATCACCGGAAATATAAACCCCCCCCACACCGCGCAATCACCGGAAATATAAAACCCCTCACACCGCGCAATCACCTGAAATATAAACCCCTCACACCGCGCAATCACCGGAAATATAAAACCCCCCACACCACGCAATCACCGGAAATATAAACCCCCCAAACCACGCAATCACCGGAAATATAAACCCCCTCACACCGCGCAATCACCGGAAATATAAACCCCCTCACACCGCGCAATCACCTGAAATATAAAACACCTCACACCGCGCAATCACCGGAAATATAAACCCCCTCACACCGCGCAATCACCGGAAATATAAAACCCCTCACACCGCGCAATCACCGGAAATATAAACCCCCTCACACCGCGCAATCACCGGAAATATAAAACCCCTCACACCGCGCAATCACCGGAAATATAAAGCCCTCACACCGCGCAATCACCGGAAATATAAAATCCCTCACACCGCGCAATCACCGGAAATATAAACCCCCTCACACCGCGCAATCACCGGAAATATAAACCCCCTCACACCGCGCAATCACCGGAAATATAAAACCCCTCACACCGCGCAATCACCGGAAATATAAACCCCCCACACCGTGCAATCACCGGAAATATAAAACCCCCCCACACCGCGCAATCACCGGAAATATAAACCTGTCACACCGCGTAATCACCGGAAATATAAACCCCTCACACCGCGCAATCACCGGAAATATAAACCCCTCACACCGCGCAATCACCTGAAATATAAACCCCTCACACCGCGCAATCACCGGAAATATAAAACCCCCACACCACGCAATCACCGGAAATATAAACCCCTCACACCGCGCAATCACCGGAAATATAAACCCCCTCACACTGCGCAATCACCGGAAATATAAACCCCTCACACCGCGCAATCACCGGAAATATAAAACACCTCACACCGCGCAATCACCGGAAATATAAACCCCTCACACCGCGCAATCACCGGAAATATAAAACGCCTCACACCGCGCAATCACCGGAAATATAAACCCCTCACACCGCGCAATCACCGGAAATATAAAACCCCTCACACTGCGCAATCACCGGAAATATAAACCCCTTACACCGCGCAATCACCGGAAATATAAACCCCTCACACCGCGCAATCACCGGAAATATAAACCCCTCACACCGTGCAATCACCGGAAATATAAAACCCCTCACACCGCGCAATCACCGGAAATATAAACCCCCTCACACCACGCAATCACCGGAAATATGAAACCCCTCACACCGAGCAAACACCGGAAATATAAACTCACACCGCGCAATCACCGGAAATATAAAACCCCTCACACCGAGCAAACACCGGAAATATAAACTCACACCGCGCAATCACCGGAAATATAAACCCCCTCACACCCCCAATCACCGGAAATATAAAACCTCCCACACCGCGCAATCACCGGAAATATAAAACCCCTCACACCGCGCAATCACCGGAAATATAAACCCCCTCACACCGCGCAATCACCGGAAATATAAACCCCTCACACCGCGCAATCACCTGAAATATAAAACCCCTCCCACCGCGCAATCACCGGAAATATAAACCCCCCACACCGCGCAATCACCGGAAATATAAACCCCTCACACCGCGCAATCACCGGAAATATAAACCCCCTCACACCGCGCAATCACCGGAAATATAAACCCCCCCACACCGCGCAATCACCGGAAATATAAACCCCCTCACACCGCGCAATCACCGGAAATATAAACCCCCTCACACCGCGCAATCACCGGAAATATAAAACTCCTCACACCGCGCAATCACCGGAAATATAAAACCCCCCACACCGCGCAATCACCGGAAATATAAAACCCCCCACACCGCGCAATCACCGGAAATATAAAACCCCTCACACCGCGCAATCACCGGAAATATAAAACCACACACACCGCGCAATCACAGGAAATATAAAACCCCTCACACCGCGCAATCACCGGAAATATAAAACCTCCCACACCGCACAATCACCGGAAATATAAACCCCTCACACCGTGCAATCACCAGAAATATAAACCCCTCACACCGCGCAATCACCGGAAATATAAACCCCCCCACACCGTGCAATCACCGGAAATATAAACCCCCCCACACCGCGCAATCACCGGAAATATAAAACCCCTCACACCGCGCAATCACCGGAAATATAAACCCCTCACACCGCGCAATCACCGGAAATATAAACCCCTCACACCGCACAATCACCGGAAATATAAACCCCTCACACCGCGCAATCACCGGAAATATAAACCCTCACACCGCGCAATCACCGGAAATATAAACCCCCCTCACACCACGCAATCACCGGAAATATAAACCCCCCCCCACACCGCGCAATCACCGGAAATATAAAACCCTTCACACCGCGCAATCACCGGGAATATAAAACCCCCTCACACCGCGCAATCACCGGAAATATAAACCCCCCCCCACACCGAGCAATCACCGGAAATATAAACCCCTCACACCACGCAATCACCGGAAATATAAAACCCTCACACCGCGCAATCACCGGAAATATAAACCCCCTCACACCGCGCAATCACCGGAAATATAAATCCCCTCACACCGCGCAATCACCGGAAATATAAACCCCCTCACACCGCGCAATCACCGGAAATATAAACCCCTCACACCGCGCAATCACCGGAAATATAAACCCCTCACACCGCGCAATCACCGGAAATATAAAACCCTTCACACCGCGCAATCACCGGGAATATAAAACCCCCTCACACCGCGCAATCACCGGAAATATAAACCCCCCCCCCCACACCGAGCAATCACCGGAAATATAAACCCCTCACACCGCGCAATCACCGGAAATATAAACCTCTCACACCGCGCAATCACCGGAAATATAAACCCCTCACACCGCGCAATCACCGGAAATATAAAACCCCTCACACCGCGCAATCACCGGGAATATAAAACCCCCTCACACCGCGCAATCACCGGAAATATAAAACCCCTCACACCGCGCAATCACCGGAAATATAAACCCCTCACACCGCACAATCACCGGAAATATAAACCCCTCACACCGCGCAATCACCGGAAATATAAAACCCCTCACACCGCGCAATCACCGGAAATATAAAACCCCCCCACACCGCGCAATCTCCGGAAATATAAACCCCCCACACCGGGCAATCACGGAAATATAAACCCCTCACACCGCGCAATCACCGGAAATATAAACCCCCTCACACCGCGCAATCACCGGAAATATAAAACACCTCACACCGCGCAATCACCGGAAATATAAACCCCCCCACACCACGCAATCACCGGAAATATAAACCCCTCACACAGCGCAATCACCGGAAATATAAAACACCTCACACCGCGCAATCACTGGAAATATAAACCCCTCACACCGCGCAATCACCGGAAATATAAACCCCTCACACCGCGCAATCACCGGAAATATAAACCCCCTCACACCGCGCAATCACTGGAAATATAACCCCCCCACACCGCGCAATCACCGGAAATATAAACCCCCTCACACCGCGCAATCACCGGAAATATAAACCCCTCACACCGCGCAATCAACGGAAATATAAACCCCCTCACACCGCGCAATCACCGGAAATATAACCCCCCCACACCGCGCAATCACCGGAAATATAAACCCCCTCACACCGCGCAATCACCGGAAATATAACCCCCCCACACCGCGCAATCACCGGAAATATAAACCCCCTCACACCGCGCAATCACCGGAAATATAAACCCCTCACACCGCGCAATCACCGGAAATATAAACCCCCTCACACCGCACAATCACCGGAAATATAAACCCCCCCCCCCCCACACCGCGCAATCACCGGAAATATAAACCCCCCACACCGCGCAATCACCGGAAATATAAACCCTCACACCGCGCAATCCCCGGAAATATAAACCCCCCCACACCGCGCAATCACCGGAAATATAAACACCCCCCACACCGCGCAATCACCGGAAATATAAACCCCTCACAACGCGCAATCACCGGAAATATAAAGCCACCCCCCCAAACAATCACCGGAAATATAAAACCCCTCCCACCGCGCAATCACCGAAAATATAAACCCCCTCACACCGCGCAATCAACGGAAATATAAACCCCCTCACACCGCGCAATCACCGGAAATATAAAACCCCCTCACACCGCGCAATCACCGGAAATATAAACCCCCCACACCGCGCAATCACCGTAAATATAAACCCCCCACACCGCGAAATCACCGGAAATATAAAACCCCTCACACCGCGCAATCACCGGAAATATAAACCCCCCACACCGTGCAATCACCGTAAATATAAACCCCCCACACCGCGAAATCACCGGAAATATAAACCCCTCACACCGCGCAATCACCGGAAATATAAACCCCCCTCACACCGCGCAATCACCGGAAATATAAACCCCCCACACCGCGCAATCACCGTAAATATAAACCCCCCACACCGCGAAATCACCGGAAATATAAAACCCCTCACACCGCGCAATCACCGGAAATATAAAACCCCCTCACACCGCGCAATCACCGGAAATATAAACCCCCCCACACCGCGCAATCACCGTAAATATAAACCCCCCACACCGCGAAATCACCGGAAATATAAAACCCCTCACACCTCGCAATCACCGGAAATATAAACCCCTCACACCGCGCAATCACCGGAAATATAAAACCCTCACACCACGCAATCACCGGAAATATAAACCCCCTCACACCGCACAATCACCGGAAATATAAAACCCCCCCACACCGCGCAATCACCGGAAATATAAAACCCCTCACACCGCGCAATCACCGGAAATATAAACCCCTCACACCGCGCAATCACCGGAAATATAAAACCCCTCACACCGCGCAATCACCGGAAATATAAACCCCTCACACCGCGCAATCACCGGAAATATAAACCCCTCACACCGCGCAATCACCGGAAATATAAACCCCCCACACCGCGCAATCACCGGAAATATAAACCCCTCACACCGCGCAATCACCGGAAATATAAAACCCCTCACACCGCGCAATCATCGGAAATATAAACCCCCTCACACCGCGCAATCACCGGAAATATAAACCCCTCACACCGCGCAATCACCGGAAATATAAAACCCCTCACACCGTGCAATCACCGGAAATATAAAACCCCTCCACACCGCGCAATCACCGGAAATATAAACCCCCCCCCCACACACCGCGCAATCACCGGAAATATAAACCCCTCACACCGCGCAATCACCGGAATTATAAACCCCTCACACCGCGCAATCACCGGAAATATAAACCCCCTCACACCGCACAATCACCGGAAATATAAACCCCTCACACCGCGCAATCACCGGAAATATAAACCCCTCACACCGCGCAATCACCGGAAATATAAACCCCCTCACACCGCGCAATCACCGGAAATATAAACCCCCCTCACACCGCGCAATCACCGGAAATATAAAACCCCTCACACCGCGCAATCACCGAAAATATAAAACCTGTCACACCGCGCAATCACCGGAAATATAAACCCCTCACACCGCGCAATCACCGGAAATATAAACCCCTCACACCGCGCAATCACCGGAAATATAAACCCCCCACACCGCGCAATCACCGGAAATATAAAACCCCTCACACCGCTCAATCACCGGAAATATAAACCCCTCACACCGCGCAATCACCGGAAATATAAACCCCTCACACCGCGCAATCACCGGAAATATAAAACCCCTCACACCGCGCAATCACCGGAAATATAAACCCCCCACACCGCGCAATCACCGGAAATATAAACCCCTCACACCGCGCAATCACCGGAAATATAAACCCCTCACACCCCCAATCACCGGAAATATAAAACCTCCCACACCGCACAATCACCGGAAATATAAACCCCTCACACCGTGCAATCACCAGAAATATAAACCCCTCACACCGCGCAATCACCGGAAATATAAACCCCCCCACACCGTGCAATCACCGGAAATATAAACCCCCCCACACCGCGCAATCACCGGAAATATAAAACCCCTCACACCGCGCAATCACCGGAAATATAAACCCCTCACACCGTGCAATCACCGGAAATATAAACCCCTCACACCGCACAATCACCGGAAATATAAACCCCTCACACCGCGCAATCACCGGAAATATAAACCCTCACACCGCGCAATCACCGGAAATATAAACCCCCCTCACACCACGCAATCACCGGAAATATAAACCCCCCCCCACACCGCGCAATCACCGGAAATATAAAACCCTTCACACCGCGCAGTCACCGGGAATATAAAACCCCCTCACACCGCGCAATCACCGGAAATATAAACCCCCCCCCCACACCGAGCAATCACCGGAAATATAAACCCCTCACACCACGCAATCACCGGAAATATAAAACCCTCACACCGCGCAATCACCGGAAATATAAACCCCCTCACACCGCGCAATCACCGGAAATATAAATCCCCTCACACCGCGCAATCACCGGAAATATAAACCCCCTCACACCGCGCAATCACCGGAAATATAAACCCCTCACACCGCGCAATCACCGGAAATATAAACCCCTCACACCGCGCAATCACCGGAAATATAAAACCCTTCACACCGCGCAATCACCGGGAATATAAAACCCCCTCACACCGCGCAATCACCGGAAATATAAACCCCCCCCCCACACCGAGCAATCACCGGAAATATAAACCCCTCACACCGCGCAATCACCGGAAATATAAACCTCTCACACCGCGCAATCACCGGAAATATAAACCCCTCACACCGCGCAATCACCGGAAATATAAAACCCCTCACACCGCGCAATCACCGGGAATATAAAACCCCCTCACACCGCGCAATCACCGGAAATATAAAACCCCTCACACCGCGCAATCACCGGAAATATAAACCCCTCACACCGCACAATCACCGGAAATATAAACCCCTCACACCGCGCAATCACCGGAAATATAAAACCCCTCACACCGCGCAATCACCGGAAATATAAAACCCCCCACACCGCGCAATCTCCGGAAATATAAACCCCCCACACCGGGCAATCACGGAAATATAAACCCCTCACACCGCGCAATCACCGGAAATATAAACCCCCTCACACCGCGCAATCACCGGAAATATAAAACACCTCACACCGCGCAATCACCGGAAATATAAACCCCCCCACACCACGCAATCACCGGAAATATAAACCCCTCACACAGCGCAATCACCGGAAATATAAAACCCCTCACATCGCGCAATCACCGGAAATATAAAACACCTCACACCGCGCAATCACTGGAAATATAAACCCCTCACACCGCGCAATCACCGGAAATATAAACCCCTCACACCGCGCAATCACCGGAAATATAAACCCCCTCACACCGCGCAATCACTGGAAATATAACCCCCCCACACCGCGCAATCACCGGAAATATAAACCCCCTCACACCGCGCAATCACCGGAAATATAAACCCCTCACACCGCGCAATCACCGGAAATATAAACCCCCTCACACCGCGCAATCACCGGAAATATAACCCCCCCACACCGCGCAATCACCGGAAATATAAACCCCCTCACACCGCGCAATCACCGGAAATATAACCCCCCCACACCGCGCAATCACCGGAAATATAAACCCCCTCACACCGCGCAATCACCGGAAATATAACCCCTCACACCGCGCAATCACCGGAAATATAAACCCCCTCACACCGCACAATCACCGGAAATATAAAACCCCCCCCCCACACCGCGCAATCACCGGAAATATAAACCCCCCACACCGCGCAATCACCGGAAATATAAACCCTCACACCGCGCAATCCCCGGAAATATAAACCCCCCCACACCGCGCAATCACCGGAAATATAAACACCCCCCACACCGCGCAATCACCGGAAATATAAACCCCTCACAACGCGCAATCACCGGAAATATAAAGCCACCCCCCCAAACAATCACCGGAAATATAAAACCCCTCCCACCGCGCAATCACCGAAAATATAAACCCCCTCACACCGCGCAATCAACGGAAATATAAACCCCCTCACACCGCGCAATCACCGGAAATATAAAACCCCCTCACACCGCGCAATCACCGGAAATATAAACCCCCCCACACCGCGCAATCACCGTAAATATAAACCCCCCACACCGCGAAATCACCGGAAATATAAAACCCCTCACACCGCGCAATCACCGGAAATATAAACCCCCCACACCGTGCAATCACCGTAAATATAAACCCCCACACCGCGAAATCACCGGAAATATAAACCCCTCACACCGCGCAATCACCGGAAATATAAACCCCCCTCACACCGCGCAATCACCGGAAATATAAACCCCCCCACACCGCGCAATCACCGTAAATATAAACCCCCCACACCGCGAAATCACCGGAAATATAAAACCCCTCACACCGCGCAATCACCGGAAATATAAAACCCCCTCACACCGCGCAATCACCGGAAATATAAACCCCCCCACACCGCGCAATCACCGTAAATATAAACCCCCCACACCGCGAAATCACCGGAAATATAAAACCCCTCACACCTCGCAATCACCGGAAATATAAACCCCTCACACCGCGCAATCACCGGAAATATAAAACCCTCACACCACGCAATCACCGGAAATATAAACCCCCTCACACCGCACAATCACCGGAAATATAAAACCCCCCCACACCGCGCAATCACCGGAAATATAAAACCCCTCACACCGCGCAATCACCGGAAATATAAACCCCTCACACCGCGCAATCACCGGAAATATAAAACCCCTCACACCGCGCAATCACCGGAAATATAAACCCCTCACACCGCGCAATCACCGGAAATATAAACCCCTCACACCGCGCAATCACCGGAAATATAAACCCCCCACACCGCGCAATCACCGGAACTATAAACCCCTCACACCGCGCAATCACCGGAAATATAAACCCCTCACACCGCGCAATCACCGGAAATATAAACCCCTCACACCGCGCAATCACCGGAAATATAAACCCCCCCCCACACCGCGCAATCACCGGAAATATAAAAGCCCTCACACCGCGCAATCACCGGAAATATAAACCCCTCACACCGCGCAATCACCGGAAATATAAACCCCCTCACACCGCGCAATCACCGGAAATATAAACCCCTCACACCGCGCAATCAGCGGAAATATAAACCCCTCACACCGCGCAATCACCAGAAATATAAACCCCTCACACCGCGCAATCACCGGAAATATAAACCCCTCACACCGCGCAATCACCGGAAATATAAAGCCCCCCCACACCGCGCAATCAACGGAAATATAAACCCCTCACACCGCGCAATCAGCGGAAATATAAACCCCTCACACCGTGCAATCACCGGAAATATAAACCCCTCACACCGCGCAATCATCAGAAATATAAAACCCCTCACACCGTGCAATCACCGGAAATATAAACCCCCTCACACCGCGCACTCACCGGAAATATAAAACCCCTCACACCGCGCAATCACCGGAAATATAAAACCCCTCACACCGCGCAATCACCGGAAATATAAAACCCCTCACACCGCGCAATCACCGGAAATATAAACCCCTCACACCGCGCAATCACCGGAAATATAAAACCCCTCACACCGCGCAATCACCGGAAATATAAACCCCTCACACCGCGCAATCACCGGAAATATAAAACCCCCCACACCGCGCAATCACCGGAAATATAAAACCCCTCACACCGCGCAATCACCGGAAATATAAACCCCCCCACACCGCGCAATCACCGGAAATATAAACCCCTCACACCGCTCAATCACCGGAAATATAAAACCCCCACACCGCGCAATCACCGGAAATATAAAACCCCTCACACCGCGCAATCACCGGAAATATAAAACCACTCACACCGCGCAATCACCGGAAATATAAAACCCCTCACACCGCGCAATCACCGGAAATATAAACCCCTCACACCGCGCAATCACCGGAAATATAAACCCCTCACACCGCGCAATCACTGGAATATAAAACCTCTCACACCGCGCAATCAATGGAAATATAAACCCCCTCACACCGCGCAATCACCGGAAATATAAAACCCCTCACACCGCGTAATCACCGGAAATATAAACCCCTCACACCGCGCAATCACTGGAAATATAAAACCTCTCACACCGCGCAATCAATGGAAATATAAACCCCCTCACACCGCGCAATCACCGGAAATATAAAACCCCTCACACCGCGTAATCACCGGAAATATAAACCCCCCCCACACCGCGCAATCACCGGAAATATAAACCCCGCACACCGCGCAATCACCGGAAATATAAAACCCCTCACACCGCGCAATCACCGGAAATATAAATCCCCTCACACCGCGCAATCACCGGAAATATAAATCCCCTCACACCGCGCAATCACCGGAAATATAAAACCCCTCACACCGCGCAATCACCGGAAATATAAACCCCCTCACACCGCGCAATCACCGGAAATATAAACCCCTCACACCGCGCAATCACCGGAAATATAAACCCCCCCCCCACACCGCGCAATCACCGGAAATATAACCCCTCACACCCCCAATCACCGGAAATATAAAATCCCTCACACCGCGCAATCACCGGAACTATAAACCCCCCCCCCACACTGCGCAATCACCGGAAATATAAAACCCCTCACACCGCGCAATCACCGGAAATATAAACCCCCCACACCGCGCAATCACCGGAAATATAAAACCCCTCACACCGCGCAATCACCGCAAATATAAAATCCCCCACACCCCGCAATCACCGGAAATATAAACCCCTCACACCGCGCAATCACCGGAAATATAAACCCCCTCACACCGCGCAATCACCGGAAATATAAACCCCTCACACCGCGCAATCACCTGAAATATAAAACCCCTTACACCGCTCAATCACCGGAAATATAAAACCCTCACACCGCGCAATCACCGGAAATATAAAACCCCTCACACCGCGCAATCACCGGAAATATAAACCCCTCACACCGCGCAATCACCGGAAATATAAACCCCTCACACCGCGCAATCACCGGAAATATAAAACCCCCACACCACGCAATCACCGGAAATATAAAACCCCTCACACCGTGCAATCACCGGAAATATAAACCCCTCACACCGCGCAATCACCGGAAATATAAACCCCCCCACCACCGTGCAATCACCGGAAATATAAAACCCCTCACACCGCACAATCACCGGAAATATAAACCCCTCACACCGCACAATCCCCGGAAATATAAAACCCCCCACACCGCGCAATCACCGGAAATATAAACCCCCCACACCGCGCAATCACCGGAAATATAAAACCCCTCACACCGCGAATCACGGAAATATAAAACCCCTCACACCGCGCAATCACCGGAAATATAAAACCCCTCACACCGCGCAATCACCGGAAATATAACCCCCCCCCCACACCGCGTAATCACCGGAAATATAAACCCCTTCACACCGCGAATCACCGGAAATATAAAACCCCTCACACCGCGCAATCACCGGAAATATAAAACCCCTCACACCGCGCAATCACCGGAAATATAAACCCCTCATACCGCGCAATCACCGGAAATATAAAACCCCTCACACCGCGCAATCACCGGAAATATAAACCCCTCACACCGCGCAATCACCGGAAATATAAAACCCCTCACACCGCGCAATCACCGGAAATATAAAACCACTCACACCGCGCAATCACCGGAAATATAAAACCATTCACACCGCGCAATCACCGGAAATATAAACCCCTCACACCGCGCAATCACCAGAAATATAAAACCCCCCACACCGCGCAATCACCGGAATATAAACCCCTCACACCGCGCAATCACTGGAAATATAAAACCTCTCACACCGGCAATAACTGGAAATTAAACCCCCTCACACCGCGCAATCACCGGAAATATAAAACCCCTCACACCGCGCAATCACCGGAAATATAAACCCCCCACACCGCGCAATCACCGAATTATAAAACCCCTCACACCGCGCAATCACCGGAAATATAACCCCCCCACACCGCGCAATCACCGGAAATATAAACCCTGCACACCGCGCAATCACCGGAAATATAAAACCCCTCACACCGCGCAATCACCGGAAATATAAATCCCCTTACACCGCGCAATCACCGGAAATATAAAACCCTCACACCGCGCATCACCGGAAATATAAACCCCCTCACACCGCGCAATCACCGGAAATATAAACCCCTCACACCGCGCAATCACCGGAAATATAAAACCCCCCCCACACCGCGCAATTACCGGAAATATAAACCCCTCACACCCCGCAATCACCTGAAATATAAAACCCCACACACCACGCAATCACCGGAACTATAAACCCCCCCCCCCCCCACACCGCGCAATCACCGGAAATATAAAACCCCTCACACTGCGCAATCACCGGAAATATAAACCCCCCACACCGCGCAATCACCGGAAATATAAAACCCCTCACACCGCGCAATCACCGCAAATATAAAACCCCCCACACCCCGCAATCACCGGAAATATAAACCCCCCACACCGCGCAATCACCGGAAATATAAACCCTCACACCACGCAATCACCGGAAATATAAAACCCCCTCACACCGCGCAATCACCGGAAATATAAAACCCCTCACACCGCGCAATCACCGGAAATATAAACCCCTCACACCGCACAATCACCGGAAATATAAACCCCTCACACCGCACAATCCCCGGAAATATAAAACCCCACACCGCGCAATCACCGGAAATATAAACCCCCCACACCGCGCAATCACCGGAACTATAAACCCCTCACACTGCGCAATCACCGGAAATATAAACCCCTCACACCGCGCAATCACCGGAAATATAAAACCCCTCACACCGCGCAATCACCGGAAATATAAAACCCCTCACACCGCGCAATCACCGGAAATATAAAACCCCTCACACCGCGCAATCACCGGAAATATAAACCCCTCACACCGCGCAATCACCGGAAATATAAAACCCCTCACACCGCGCAATCACCGGAAATATAAACCCCTCACACCGCGCAATCACCGGAAATATAAAACCCCCCCACACCGCGCAATCACCGGAAATATAAAACCCTCACACCGCGCAATCACCGGAAATATAAACCCCCCCACACCGCGCAATCACCGGAAATATAAACCCCTCACACCGCTCAATCACCGGAAATATAAAACCCCCCACACCGCGCAATCACCGGAAATATAAAACCCCTCACACCGCGCAATCACCGGAAATATAAAACCACTCACACCGCGCAATCACCGGAAATATAAAACCCCTCACACCGCGCAATCACCGGAAATATAAACCCCTCACACCGCGCAATCACCGGAAATATAAAACCCCCCACACCGCGCAATCACCGAAAATATAAACCCCTCACACCGCGCAATCACTGGAAATATAAAACCTCTCACACCGCGCAATCAATGGAAATATAAACCCCCTCACACCGCGCAATCACCGGAAATATAAAACCCCTCACACCGCGTAATCACCGGAAATATAAACCCCCCCCACACCGCGCAATCACCGGAAATATAAACCCCGCACACCGCGCAATCACCGGAAATATAAAAACCCCTCACACCGCGCAATCACCGGAAATATAAATCCCTCACACCGCGCAATCACCGGAAATATAAATCCCCTCACACCGCGCAATCACCGGAAATATAAAAACCCCTCACACCGCGCAATCACCGGAAATATAAACCACCTCACACCGCGCAATCACCGGAAATATAAACCCCTCACACCGCGCAATCACCGGAAATATAAACCCCCCCCCCCACACCGCGCAATCACCGGAAATATAAACCCCTCACACCCCCAATCACCGGAAATATAAAACCCCTCACACCGCGCAATCACCGGAACTATAAACCCCCCCCCCCACACTGCGCAATCACCGGAAATATAAAACCCCTCACACCGCGCAATCACCGGAAATATAAACCCCCCACACCGCGCAATCACCGGAAATATAAAACCCCTCACACCGCGCAATCACCGCAAATATAAAATCCCCCACACCCCGCAATCACCGGAAATATAAACCCCTCACACCGCGCAATCACCGGAAATATAAACCCCCTCACACCGCGCAATCACCGGAAATATAAACCCCTCACACCGCGCAATCACCTGAAATATAAAACCCCTTACACCGCTCAATCACCGGAAATATAAAACCCTCACACCGCGCAATCACCGGAAATATAAAACCCCTCACACCGCGCAATCACCGGAAATATAAACCCCTCACACCGCGCAATCACCGGAAATATAAACCCCTCACACCGCGCAATCACCGGAAATATAAAACCCCCACACCACGCAATCACCGGAAATATAAAACCCCTCACACCGTGCAATCACCGGAAATATAAACCCCTCACACCGCGCAATCACCGGAAATATAAACCCCCCCACACCGTGCAATCACCGGAAATATAAAACCCCTCACACCGCACAATCACCGGAAATATAAACCCCTCACACCGCACAATCCCCGGAAATATAAAACCCCCACACCGCGCAATCACCGGAAATATAAACCCCCCACACCGCGCAATCACCGGAAATATAAAACCCCTCACACCGCGAATCACCGGAAATATAAAACCCCTCACACCGCGCAATCACCGGAAATATAAAACCCCTCACACCGCGCAATCACCGGAAATATAACCCCCCCCCACACCGCGTAATCACCGGAAATATAAACCCCTTCACACCGCGAATCACCGGAAATATAAAACCCCTCACACCGCGCAATCACCGGAAATATAAAACCCCTCACACCGCGCAATCACCGGAAATATAAACCCCTCATACCGCGCAATCACCGGAAATATAAAACCCCTCACACCGCGCAATCACCGGAAATATAAACCCCTCACACTGCGCAATCACCGGAAATATAAAACCCCTCACACCGCGCAATCACCGGAAATATAAAACCACTCACACCGCGCAATCACCGGAAATATAAAACCATTCACACCGCGCAATCACCGGAAATATAAACCCCTCACACCGCGCAATCACCAGAAATATAAAACCCCCCACACCGCGCAATCACCGGAAATATAAACCCCTCACACCGCGCAATCACTGGAAATATAAAACCTCTCACACCGCGCAATAACTGGAAATATAAACCCCCTCACACCGCGCAATCACCGGAAATATAAAACCGCTCACACCGCGCAATCACCGTAAATATAAACCCCTCACACCGCGCAATCACCGGAAATATAAAACCCCTCACACCGCGCAATCACCAGAAATATAAACTCCCTCACACCGCGCAATCACCGGAAATATAAACCCCTCACACCGCGCAATCACCGGAAATATAAAACCCCTCACACCGCGCAATCACCGGAAATATAAACTCCCCTCACACCGCGCAATCACCGGAAATATAAAACCCCTCACACGGAAATATAAACCCCCCACACCGCGCAATCACCGGAAATATAAAACCCCTCACACCGCGCAATCACCGGAAATATAAAACCCCCTCACACCACGCAATCACCGGAAATATAAAACCCCTCACACCGTGCAATTACCGGAAATATAAAACCCCTCACACCGCGCAATCACCGGAAATATAAACCCCCCACACCGCGCAATCACCGGAAATATAAAACCCCTCACACCGCGCAATCACCGGAAATATAAAACCCCTCACACCGCGCAATCACCGGAAATATAAAACCCCCTCACACAGCGCAATCACCGGAAATATAAAACCCCTCACACCGCGCAATCACCGGAAATATAAAACACAACACACCGTGCAATTACCGGAAATATAAAACCCCTCACACCGCGCAATCACCGTAAATATAAAACCCCTCA